>NC_000077.6:40771620-41071620 GCF_000001635.26 Mus musculus
TGTTAGAGGTAAGCAAATTCTAACATTGTTAGATAAACAGACTATTTTATCAACTCTTTTATTATTCTCCTGGACAGCAGATCTATCTATCATCTGTCTATCTATCTATCTATCTATCTATCTATCTATCTATCTATCTATCTATCTATCTATCTACCTACCTACCTACCTATCTATCTATCTATCTATCTATCTATCTATCTATCTATCTATCTATCTATCTGCTTGTTTTTTTTTCATTTCTTTATGTATGCTGTAGGTATATGTGCACACATGTGTGCAGGTATGCTCCCCTGTGTCTTCACCTGTGAAGAGCAGAGGTTGTTAGATGCCTTTCTCTATCACTCTATACTTTTTTTTTTTTAAATCTTTCAGATTTTTAGGTTACAATAAAGTGACATGATTTTCCCTTCCTTTCTAATAGGTTTTGTTGGGGCCCAGGATTTGAACCCCATAATCACAAACCACACAGACACCAATCTCAGTCAGATAGCGATAGTTTATTGAGCATATGCCCAAGGACTGGTCGACCAGGGCTATGGTCCAGATTTGGGAACTGAACCATGATCCGGAGTTAAAATCCCATAGGGGTTTTAAGCTCCAAATCTACAAAAATCTCTGCCAAGTTATTTCACCAACAAGGATTTAGGGATAGGAGGTTTCCTTAGGAGCATGCCTCTGTTGTGTATTTAACTTGCTTTCATTGGATAGGGTATTCAACGGTGGCAGGGGATTTGCCTTGTCTAATACGCATGTTCTAATTTGTCTACTAGGGTAGGCCTTGTCTAATATTTATATCTCAACTTTCCAACTAGGGTGTGTAGATCTCCTTCTGCCAAGTAGGATGTCAGCTTTCAGGGAGGTCTCAGGAACTTAAACTTTACTGGTCCTCTACTCAAAATGAAAGTCTTCGCCAGGCGGTGGTGGCGCCCGCCTTTAATCCCAGCACTTGGGAGGTAGAGGCAGGCGGATTTCTGAGTTCGAGGCCAGCCTGCTCTACAAAGTGAGTTCCAGGACAGCCAGGGCTACACAGAGAAACTCTGCCTCAAAAAACAAAAACAAAACAAACAAACAAACAAAAAACAAAACCAAAACAAGATGGAAGTCTTATTCCAAATAGTTTTTTATATTAGTGCAGGTGCCTCTTACATTGGGGTCTGTCCCAGAGGAAGCTTATACCATAAAAACTTATACACAGGTATAGGAAGTGCTGTTGGGTGATTGGTGGAGGTCCAAGCTTATCATGGGTAACTACACAAAACAGTTCTATTGACTTTTTTTTTTAAATTAGGTATTTTCTTCATTTTCATTTCCAATGCTATCCCAAAAGTCCCCCATACCCTCCCCCACTCCCCTATCCACCCACTTCCACTTCTTGGCCCTGGCGTTCCCCTGTACTGGGGCATATAAAGTTTGTAAGACCAATATGCCTCTCTTTCCACTGATGGCCGACTAGGCCATCTGATACATATGCAGCTAGAGACATGAGCTCTGGGAGGCACTGGTTAGTTCATATTGTTGTTCCACCTATAGGGTTGCAGATCCCTTTAGCTTCTTGGTTACTTTCTCTAGCTTCTCCATTGGGGGCCCTGTGATCCATCCAATAGATGACTGTGCGCATCCACTTCTGTGTTTGCTAGGCCCCGGCATAGAATTCTATTGACTTTTATCATGATTGGTTTCCAAGGGCACAAAACATAACAGAGTATGTAATCAATCTTGGCATTAGAAACTTTTCTAGTAACAGCTAGCCAAGTAACTAATATTTTACCTAGGCCTTAACAGGTTTCTCCACTGACAAAATAAACCGATTAAAGCCAAATCAAAAGTATAAAGGCAAGTTTATTAAGAGGCAGCTCCCGGGTGAGTTCACTGTTCTCAAAGGTAGAAGTCAGGGAAGTCACACTCCAGGCCCAAAAGCAAGGGGATTTTATTGGTTTTCTTGAATGGAGAGTGATGAAGTGTGTGTTAGGAGCTGGGATTATGTACATATAAGGATGAAAAAGCTGAGCCTCTGGACAAGCACTCGAGGGTAGGTAATGGGAAACATGAAGACGGAGAGATGATATGTTAGCCCGGAAGTTTTTCTTGCTGATAGTGGTTGGGGGAAGAATCAGGGTTTTTAGCTCATGCAGGGTGTAAGCAGGGATTCCAACCAAACACTTTCATCACTGCCAAACCTCCCATATACCCCCTGCTCATTTTTCAGATTCATGTCACTGTTTTCACTACTTGCTATTATGTATGTATTTACACATATTCTCCTACATATAACTTTCTCAGTCTGTATGTTACTCATCTGTGTGTTTTTGGGTCTGACCACTTGGTATTGAAAAACCAGCCTGTGTGCTTCTCTCTGAAGAAAATGATTTTTCCCATTCTCAGTATTCCTTGTTGCCTACAGTTGTTTTCGTAGGGTTGAAGCCTCATTAGCATTTCTGGTTCAGTTCGGCATATCTATAGGTGGTGTTCTGTCCACGGCATATTTGGCCAGTAATATTAGTGAGACTTTATAGATGCAGTTTCTGACATTACTAGGACACAATTTCACAGAAAACTCTCTGATCTTCTGGCTCTTAAAATCTTTTCACCCCCTTGCAAGGTGTGGTAGCATATGCCTTTATGCTTAGCATTCTGGAGGCAGAGGCAAGAGGATCTCTGTGAGTTCAAGGCCAGTCTGCCCTGCATAGGATATTGTAGGATGGACAGGACTACATGGAGAGACAAACAAACAACAAGACAAAACAGAAACCCCTAACCAACCAACAAAACGGCTCCCACCCCACAAAAAACCAAAACCCCAAAACCAAACCAAAACCATACCAAACATTTTTCTATCCCCTCTTGTTAGTGTTTCTTGAGCCTTAGCTGTGTGTGTTGTGTAGGTTGTGTAGCTGTGGTTGTTGTGTAGGTGCATCCATCGGGACTGGGCTCCACAACTCTGCATTTTGATTGGTTGTGCTTTCTGTAGTGGTTTCAGTCAGTTGCAAAGAGGCCTGACTTGTGAGTCGCATGCTAGCATGAGCCCAATGAATGAAGAACAGGGTTGCCCAGAGTTGGAGTAAACATGAGGAGTAACTATGGTATAAAGGATCGTACAAGGCATGTTTGAATGAGGTGCAGAGGCAGTGAACTGATGACATTGGTACTCAGATATGGGCTATGGACCACCATCATCCATCACACAAGACCCGTTAGGACCTCACATGTCATAAAGAAGAGCCCCTCAGTCCAGTGTTCTGAGCCTTAGAAAGCTTGCCAGAATACTTTGGCATACATAAATGTTTGAGAGATTGCTTTAAGGATGTGCCTCCTTCATTAAGTACAGAATAAAACAGGATGCAAACTGAAATAGGCTCTAAATGAAATCAAATCAAAATGCAAATCCCCATGGAATGACTTTGAGGTATAGATGTTCAACAAATCACATTGTGAGTTAACCAGATTACTTTTAGCACTATAGCTGGCTGACAGTAGGGTTTGACTGTTAGTGTCCAAGAATCGCTGAAGAAAGACCCCAGACTCAAATAGTACGCAAGGGCAAAGAACATATATTCTGCAGAAACAGGCAGCATGCAGTTGACCCATCAGCGATTCATCAAAATGACTATCAGAGAGGAGGCTCCCTTTTAATGCAGGGTTAGAGGAATTTTCTAGAAGGGCTAGGTAACCTCTAACATGATTGGCTAGAAGTTCAGCAGTGACACAATTTTGATTGGTTGCTATGTTAGTTCTATTTTTGAGGAGGCCTTGAAGCATTTAACTGATTCAGCTCCAGCCTTGTTTTCTCCGTCCACTAGATATCCCAGGAACGGACTCAGCTCCGAGCTTTCCGCCCTTTTGGTTCAAACAGAACAAAGACTGAGACTATACCTAAGATAGACCCTGGGTGAGAGGCTAAGCACATGGTTGGCGAGAACTTGAGAAAACTAGTTGCTTTTGCTAGTAGCCTTGCTGCTGAGATGCAGGAAGTTGCTAACTGAGACTTGTATCAAGTTTTTATTTCTTAATTACAAAAACTTTCGGAAGGTTCTAAAGGACCACTAGATGGCAGCATAGTGCCACTTCCTGAGAAATCGGCACCATCTGAATTTAAGGGAAAAATAAGCCTAAGAGTTTGAAAAGAATGCTAGTTCATACCTTTCTTCCAAGCACATTGTTATGACATTCTGTTTTTAAAATATTTTGTTTTAAAAGAGTTCTTGGTTCATTTTGACAATCAAGGTTCTAAGTTTTTGTTCACCGAGAAGAAAGCCAGAGCTTTAATTAAATCCATAGGGGTGTAGATTCAAGCCAGAGGAGGAAATTCACCATGGGGAGGGCTTTACGTAAATTGGCTCATCTAGTCCTTACAACAACACCCTGAGACAGGCGTTATCACTTTTCATTCTGCACACTGAGATATACCAAGATCCCGGCTTACTAATGAGTTCACAGCCACTCACTAGGGTGGCGAACCTGAGTCTGGAGCTCCTAGTTTTATAAGCTGCCATCAGACTGTATACACTAAATCCACACTGAGAAATGTATGATTCTTTTTTAACAGCATGCATCACTTTCTATTTTGTGCAAAAATTATTTGCTTAAAAATTTTTTTTTGCACATAAATTTGGAATGATGGCATTTGTCCTTCAGTTAACTCCTCATATTCCTGTCTTCTATTGCCTTTATTGAGTTTTATCCAAAGCATTTAAATTACTATGGAAACAATGTATGCTCTCTTTCTCCTAATTCACGTTTCTTAATTGTCAGTGTTTAATTACTTTCTAATTAGATGTATACCCTTAGTAAGTCTATAACTCAGCTGAAAAGAGCAGAAGTGTGTGGGCACTCTGTAAGGTCACATGGTGTCTTTGTCAGGGTTTTTATTGTTTCCACGAATCACCATGATCAAAATGCAAGTTGGGGAGCAAAGGTTTTATTCTTATACTTCCACTTCACTGTTCATCATTGAAAGAAATCAGGAACAGAAACTCAAAAAAGGGTGGGAACCTGGAGGCAGAAACTGATGCAGAAGCCATGGAAGGGTGTCGTTTACTGGTTTGCCCAGCCTGCTTTCTAATAGAACCGAAGACCACCAATCTAGGCATGACACCACCCACAATGGCTGGGTCATCCCCCATTGATCACTAATTGAGAAAAATGCCTTACAGTTGGATCTCATGGAGGCATTTCCTCAAATGAGGCTCCCTCCTTTCTGATGACTCTAGCTTGTATCAAGTTGACACAAGTCCAGCCAGTACACACAGGAACCTCTAACATTCAAAATGCCGTTTACTGGGCTGCCCACTTTTCAGAGAGGATAGACTTCCGATTTTATTCAGTGAGCCTGATAGGAGAATTTATGCTAGGTCTGGATGGTATGAGTCTAATTGGTAAATGAAACCACAGGGTATATGCTATGGACGATGGAAGTTGGTCTAAAATGCAAAACAATATTTGGCTCTTTTTTCTCCCAAGAAGAATTTTCTGAATCAAATGCCATATTGGCATCGTACTGACACAGCTTCCTTTTGGGAAAGAAATTCAGTTTGAATGACAGATATTATAATGATCATTTGATCTTAGATTATATAAACAATGGAATGAAAGGATGAACCAAGAAAACACTTAAAATAGTCACTTCTTCCCCAAGGGATAAACGCTATGTGTATCAAGTACTAGTTAATTCAGGTGTGCACATCTCATATCTCAGTCATTCCTTATAACAATTAAATATATTAAATATTTTTATACCAATTTTATCTAAGAAGAATGGAGTACCAGGACAGTTTTTTTTTGTTTAGTAATCATTTTGTTCATTTATATTTCAAATGATATCCCCCTTCCCAGTTACCCCTCCACAATGCCCCATTCCATCCTCCATCTCCCCCCTGCCCTTTACCTTTAATGAGGTTGCTCTTCCACCCATTCCTCCACTCCTGCCTCACCACTCTAGCATCTCCTTATGCTGGGGCATCAAACCTCCACAGGACTAAGGGTCTCCTCTCCCATTGATGTCAGATAAGGCCATCCTCTGCTCCATATGCAGCTGGAGCCATGTATAGTTTTGGTTGATGGTTTAGTTACAGGGAGCTCTGAGTGATCCAGCTAGTTGATATTGTTCTTCCCATGGGGTTGCAATCCCCTTCAGCTCCTACAGTCCTTCCCCTAGCTCTTCCATTGGGGTCCCCAGCCTCAGTCCCATAGATCATTGGCTGTGGGTATCTGCATCTGTATTGGTCAGGTGCTGGGAGAACTTCTTAGGGAACAGCCATACCAGGCTCCTGTCAGCAAGTGCTTCTATGCATCAGCAATAGTGTGGGGGTTTGGTGACTGCAGATGGGATGGATACCTAGCTAGTCTCTGGATGTCCTATCCTTCAGTCTCTATTCCATTTATTTGTCCCTGTCTTTTTTTTTTTTTTTTTTTTTTTTTTTTTTTTTTGGACAGGAACATTTCTGGGTTAAAATTTTTGAGATGGGTGGGTGGCCCCATCCCTCAACTGGGGGCCATGCCTATCTACTGGTTGTGGTCTCTACAGGTTCTATCTCCCCTTTGTTGTGTATTTCAGCCAAAGTCCTTCTGTTGTGTCCTGGCAGCCTCTCCCTTCCCCAGCATCTGGCACTTTCTAGTGGCTATCCCCAGTTCTTCATCCCCCACTGCTACATATTTTTGTTTGATTTCCAGCAGGACAGTATCTTTTAATGTCCAAGTGATAAAACAGCCATCAGGTGGTGAAGTTGCAGGAGCAAGCCCTCGTGAGCTCCGACCAAGACAAAACCATCAAGGTGAACAAAACAAGAGTCTTTAGACAAATGCATAATCCCGATCAGTGTGGTGCAGAACCACACTGCCACAAAGAAATCTTCCTGATTCTCTCTAAATGTGTACCTGGACATCAGTTACTTATCCTGAGTCAGCCTCTGAAGTACTCCAAAGTGCTTGTATTATACAGAATGCTCCTCAACTTTTATCAAGAAAAACTTCCTGGCTAGCCACAGCACACCATCTCTAGTACAGTAGTTAAGACAATAGTAAATGGCTTTCATTTCGGTGACTACAGTGTTTGATGAAATACAGTGTTCAGGGTTGGAAGGCATTGCTCTGGGACACAGGATTAACAGCCACTTACTTGAACACGAGGTGACAAACTGTGTGGTTGCACTTGAATGGAACCCTGCTTTTCAGCTGATTTTGTGACCTCAGAGTACACTTTGTAGATTGGGATAAAAAGTTATGAAAAGTTATGAAAGAAGTTTGATTTGTTATCAGAACTATAACTCTGAATTTTTTTTTCATTAACTAGGAAGATGATCATCATGATATCCTATTGTAATAGTTAGTGTTAGGTGTTAACTTTTTTTTTTTCTTGAGGCAGTGTATTCTTATTTAGCCTTGGCTAGCCCGGAACTTGCTATGTAGACTTGGCTAGCCCAAAATTTATAGAGCCTGGTTCTGCTTCTGAGGTGCTGTATTAAAGATATCTTCTTGTTATTATAATGAAAATAATAAGAGTACATAGGAAACTATCTAAGGTACTTCATACTTTTCCCCAAAATCAGCAATGTTTGCTCTTTCATCTTTGATAATGTTCATAGTGTAATGCTAACAAATAACTTAATATGTATTTGATGAGATCATGTGGTAATGAATAAATATAAATATTGGGATCATAGATGCCTATAAGAAGTTGAGGTAATATACTAACATCATTTTGTGTGTGTGTGTGTGTGTGTGTGTGTGTGTGTGTGTGTGGTGAGAGAGAGAGAGAAGCAGAGACAGAGAGAGACAGAGACAGAGACAGAGACAGAGACAGAGAGAGGGAAAGACACACACAGAGACAGAGCTATATACATATGGAGGGAGGGAAAGAGAGAGAGAGAGAAAGAGAGAGAGAGAGAGAGAGAGAGAGAGAGAGAGAGAGAGAGAGAGAGAGAGAGAGGTGGTGGGATTATACCATGCAAGGATCCCCACAGATCTATGTTGAGCCTTTTTGTGGTTCCCTTGTGCTATGGTTTGAACATGTCCCCGCTACCCCCCAACAAACATTGAGATGTTGAAACTTAGTGGTCAATATAATGAAAATAAGAGGTGAATGGTTAGGTTACTAGGGCTTCATGAAAGACTTGAAGCAAGTTGGGCTCCTTTGCCTTTCCACCTTCTCTTGTGTGATGAAGCAGTCACAAGTTTCCACCTTGGGAGCAGACACCAGCTTTCACCCCATGGTCACCCTTGCCTGAGCCTCAGTCTGGAAACTCCCAGCTGATAGAACTGAAAGAAAAAACAATTCCATTATTCCCAAATCACCCTGCCTTAAGTGATTGCTACTGGAGTTCCCAAAGACCAAGGTACTGGATAATAAGTTTCAGGAAGGAATGGAGATTTTCACAAGCGGGTATCAGTTTCCCTGACAAATCACCAAGCTTAAGGGGGCTATTCAATTAATAAGAGAAAAATTATAATAGAAGGGTTGTTAGAGACATTTTCTTTTATTTCTTGAGCCTCAGCTTCTTGATCCTATTCTCAGTCTAGCTCACTCCTTCACTCACCTTCCACGTCCTTGTCAAGTTACAGGAAAAAAAAAAACCCATCAATCAATATTTACTTTGAAGATAAAAAGCTGCATCTTTCTGAAGGTATATCTTTTAAGATGATGTAGTGGATACGGGGGGTGTCTGCATGCCTTGCTGTGCAACTGGAAAACTTTTATCTACATTCACTATCAGTTGAATTGTTTTGAATAATTGACAGTAAGAAATATTGAACTCAGTGGTTGGAAATTCAGGCTGTAGAGCATTTGTTACCATAATGCCTCATATAGAAAAAAGATCCATCACCGTCAAGAGTTATTTTCCTTTACCAGAAAACAATCAGTTAAATGAAATTATTCAAAAGTAGTTAAGTAGGTGAGCTCTGGGACCAGATTGCCTTGCTTTACCTTCCAATTGCATCGTTTCTCAGAAACGAAACTTTATTCGCTTATTTTTCTGAGCTCCAGTTCTCTGTCTACAGGATAGAGATAATATTTGTCACATAGTGTTGCTATAGGAATTAAATGAGGTGTGTTAAGTGCTTGGCACTGTGTTGGCATATTTTAAGTGCTTAATAAATATTAATTCTCATCATTATTATTCAGCCGATTGATCATCAGATAGCTGGGGCAATGATGAAGTCACTTCTGGGAAGGAATAATTACGGCATACGTACCCCCCTACCCAAGATTGCTATTTCGCAAACTTTAATATTAATGCACTCTATTCATGAATGAGATGAGCTTCGGAAGAATTGAAGGCTGAAGAGGAAAATTACCTAATCACCAAAGTGCTTTAAAAAGTTTGAGTCAAATTACACCAGATGCTAATAGCAAATTGTTAAGGAATAAGAATGTGGATACATCATTCCCAGGGTTATTTAATCTCTACTGCACTCATCACACTTAAAAAAAAAAAGAAAAAAAAAACTACGTTGACTAGGAACTCAGTATATATGTGAAACTATTTCCTATGTAATATATTTCTTTAAAATGAATTATAACAATATTTCCAAAGAGGTTTAGTATATAAGAACTTTCCAAATGGCTGGAGACACGTGTGCATGTGCACATGCATGTGCACACACACACACACACACACACACGTAAGCTAAGGGCAAAGTGTTTTATTTTAATGTAGCCACTTCCATTACCAAATGAACATATGCAATCATTTGGTTTAGGCAGAAGAATTGCTACATCTGGGCTATTCTCTATATAGAAACTAACATGCATAAAAATACTTGAGTATTTGTCATCAGATAGATCCAAGGTCAGGGATGTTCAAAATACCTTCTACCTCTTGTTCTCTGAAAAGAGTCAAGAGTTTATTCTCTTTTTTATCCCACAAATATTACTTACTTATCTAGTGCATATTTTCATGATCGTCTACCACCAGTCTTAGAATAGCTCAGAAGAGAATGTTATTTACTTTCGTTTATTGTGTATTTTCAGCATAGTCAGTTTGCAGCTTTATGAATCCCCCTTCTATTGAAACTAGTCAGCCCCGAATCATACTTTTGTGTGGACTGATTACATTAGGCTCATTTATCACCAGGTGCTCCTGGCAGAGAGAGAATGGCTTAAGACCTTTGAAAAGACTTACGTTAAAGATAGGGTCAGAACATATATAGGTAGTTCTCAAAATGAGGAACACAAGTGGCCAATATACATTTTTAAAAAGGCTAAAGATTCCCAATCATCCAGGAAATGCAGATGAAAACTGCTTAGAGGTACCACCTCATTTCAGTCAGAATGGATATCATTAAGAAATCTGACAACAAACTTTAAGAGAAATGTTGGGTAGAGGAGTCCTTATTCACTGCTGGTGGGCATGCAAATTAGAACAGCCATTATGGAAATCAGTATGTCGACTCATCAAAAATTAAAAATAGAACTACCATATGGTCCAACTATTTCACTCCTGGGCATATACCCAAGGGAGTCCATACCCTACCATAGAGACACTAACACGTGTTTATTGTTGCTATATTCATGAGAGCAAGGAAAAGGAAACAGCATAGACTCCCATCCACAGATGAACAGATAATGCAAATATGTACATAGGCACCACAGTGATATATTATTCAGCTATGGAAAAAATCATGAACATTTCAAGAAATTTCAGTTCTCAACTGTGTTTGTTTCTTCTTGCTGGTGTTTTCTTGGAGGAAACAGAAAGCCAAAATAGGTACAGCACAACTAAAGATCATTTGTTGATCTACTACTTTGCTCAATTACTATGGTGGCCCTTCATAAAATGTAAATCTTTTAGTCTTAGTTGAGTATGTTATGATATAAATATCTCACCCCCAGTTTGCAGATGAAGTAGCTTCCTGAAGCAGCTGAAGTACTTCTGTCAACATTCTAAATCTAGTAAATAATAGATCTAGATTACACAGCCTGGTTTGTGTACTATTAATTATTTTTACAGAGGGCTTCTGCGGGCAAATCAATGGTGGCATCTGGAACCCCTTTTTCTTATGCACACCTTCTCTTTGGAATAACGAACCTAAATTAAATACTTGTTTTAGTCTAGGATGATGGCTAAGGAAGCTGTGACATCTCTTTATGACTTTCAGTTTATTTTTAATTACATGGATATGTGTATTTTTCTGCATGGGTATGTGTCTATGAATGTGGTGCCCACAGAAACCCAAAGAGGTTGTAAGATCCACTGGATCTGGAGTTAAAAGTGACTGTGAGCTGTCCGAGGCACTGTGAACCAAACCCAGGTTCTCTGCAAGAAGAACATGTGCTCTTAACCACTGAGCCATCTCTCCAGCCACCTACTCAGCTCATTTTAACATACTATCTTTTCCCTTTGGTCCCTTGGCTGTCTATGACTAAAAACTTATTGAAGAAAAATTAACAGTCCCGTAGTTAGCATATTAAATAGACTTTTATCCCTCCTGCCAATGTTGAAACAACTAATTATCAGCCCTGGTTGGGAGCAAGGACATTTGACCTCTGATAGACCAACAGAATTCTTCAAAGAGGAAAGGAAGAACGAGGTCCCCTGCTCTCTCAGTTTTTAGTCATCTGATTTAATTGACCAAGAATAGGATTTGGTACTCAAGTCTTCACCGATGCACAGCGTTAGAAATAATGATTACAGCAAATCAGGGCTCATGAATATGCAGTTTATTTCTGCTTTGAGACATTTCAGTTATCTAAATTAAAAACACAAAATTATGGATTGCAAAGAAAGCAGTAGGGACTTTTTTATTTTATTTTAACAATTGGAGAATATCACTGGAAGTGAAGTCTTCCTGCCAACCTGAAACACATAAATCATTGTGCCAAGAGAAGGATGCTTTTCTAAGTGCTGGCTTTAACCCTACCCCCACTCCAAAATATACTTAAAAATAGACCATGGGAGCTTTAATTCATGTGGGTTTTCTTTTTCTTTTTTGGTTGTGAATTTCACTTTCAAGGCTATACATTCCAGGATTGAATCTAACACCAGCTTGTTCACAGGATGTTCCTTACATGCAACATCCACGCTCAGAAATTCAAAAGTAAGAGATTGGTTTTGGTGCCTTTTCCTTCCTGAAGCACCATTCCCCCCCCCCCCCAGAATCTTCTGGAATGTTCTAACTCTTACTATCTGAAGTCGCTGTAGTTTATTAATATTGACCCTATAGACCTATACCTATGTTTGAAAAATTACCTCTTCCATCTGCTGCTTCATGAAAATGGCTCATTTGATTCCGTCTTTATTCATTACCTTTTGAGGCAATCTGGCTAGAGAGTGGAAGTGCATGTGTTAATGTTTCATAATGAGTCAGGTTAGAATTGTCTTTTTCTAAGTTAAGTTTGCTAACCTCATTTCTCTGAGCAATGCCAGGCAGTTACTATGTGGATAAAAACAAACTTAATCATGTGACAAAGTAACTAAATACAAGACAGTAGGACTAAAATGACCTGTGCGTTTGTGATAATAATTAAAAGAATATGGAATTTCGTGGTACACAGGAGAGATACAATGGCATAGCTGGTGATTTTTTGCATTTCCTAGTGAGAATGGCTTATTCTTGTGTGCACTTTCTCTCTTCAGTCTCAGAATCTTCTCTCTTCACATGGCAGCTGAGGCAGGCCCTGCCAGTTAAAACATGGCATTTGGGATCAATGACTGATTTTTCTTAAAACAGGGCGAGTCTAATGAAACCATGATGAAGACTGGCCCATCTAGTTAGTAATGGGTGAGGGTAGAGATAACCCTCGTTTGCAGGGATGGTTGTTTGAAATGAATAGAACAATTTATGCGAAGAGAGTTGCAGAATCAAAAGGAGAGGTCCAATTCCAAATCTCGTGGGCTCACCGAAAGGCATAAGCAATCCTGAAGCAAAGTACGTCTGCTGGTTGGATCGGGCAGGCTTGGAATGAGAAAGAATGTGCTGAAATGGAGAACATTCCTTGAGGCTTTGCAGCGTTATTTCTGCTTCAGCCATATGCATCGCAAAGTCTTCTTACATAAAACAGCTTGGCATTTGTCATTGTAAATGCATATGCTGGCACATTTGTCATGTTCTTTGCATTTCTGAGTGAGCCTCTGCTATTGATGAAGAGCCATCTTTCCTAATAAAAAAGATCACAGTATCAAAAACAAAACTGGGTGCTTATTTCCTGAGTGATGCTACACCCCTAACCATGCTTTGCTTTTATGTTTGCTTGCGCTTTCACGTGAGCTTGCGATGACAGCAATCTGAGATTCCCCAGGCTGTCTTGCAATCTTGACAGCCACTTTCAGTGAATTCTGCTTTCTTGCTACCTACTGGTGATAAAAAGCAAATAAGTTTCATGCCCAAATTCAGCACTGAGCAGGTAGCTAGGACTCCTACTGTCCTACCAGTAAAGTAGCCTTTAAGAGACACTGGTGGCTGCTGAGATATTAGGAAGAACAGATTTATCATCTCATTTTCTTGGCTAGGTGGGATGCCAATGCACTTACAGCAGCAATGGTGAGAAGCTTTGGATAATCTCCTAGGCAGAGGAAGCATCCTGATGGTTACCCGACACTTGGAATCTCACAGAGGCTGAGATTCCTTTGCTTTCCCCATGTTATCCTTACTCTCACACCATCCTGAGTAGAGCAAAACACATGGATCCAGGTAGCATTGAAAGGAGGATCATGGCAGACATTAGAAGTAGGACCAAGCTAGTTACCAAATGGAGTAGGCTAGAGGAAGGGGGAAAGCCTGACCTTTGTCCCCAGCTTTTTTGATCAACGAGCATAGTTAATTAGAGAAATTAAATCATCACAGCCCAAGGTGTCCTGAGCTAGTTTACTTGAGGTCATGTGTACATCACAATGAACAGCCTAAGTTGATAGCTAAGGCTCTTACCTGGATAATTCCTAAGTTACACCAGGAGCAAATCTAGTTTTAACAGAATAAAACAGATGAGTTTTGAATCTGTGTCACAAAGGCAATTTTCTCACTTAGTGATTTTTATTTGGTCTGAAAAGAATCAAATAACTCTTTGTGAGAGAAAATACAATAAGGAAGTAGCCACATTGTTGTTATAGGTGACACGTCCTTCTCTTCTTTCTCACGTGTTTGTTGCCTAACATAGATTTCTATGGTTATTGTAATAAAGTACCACAAATTATACAATGGGTATTTATTGCATCGTTATTCTGGAGGCTGGGTGTGCAGAGTCAAGACGTTGGCAAGAATGATCCCAGCTCTGGACTGGGAGGGAGAATCAGTGCCATGCCTCTCACTGACTTCTGGGAGTCATCTTTGATGTTTCTTCTCTGGGGGGACTGCCTTAGTCAGGGTTTCTATTCCTGGACAAAACATCATGACCATGAAGCAAATTGGGGAGGAAAGGGTTTATTCAGCTTACACTTCCATACTACTGTTCATCACCAAGGAGGTCAGGACTGGAACTCAAGCAGGTCAGAAAGCAGGAGCTGATGCAGAGGCCATGGAGGGATGTTCATTACTGGCTTGCTTCCTCTGGCTTGCTCAGTCTGCTCTCTTATAGAACCAAGACTACCAGCCCAGAGATGGCACCACCCACAAGGGGGCCCTCCCCACTTGATCACTAATTGAGAAAATGCCTTACAGCTGGATCTCATGGAGGCATTTCCCCAAGGCTCCTTTCTGTGTGATAACTCCAGCCTGTGTCAAGTTGACACAAAACTAGCCAGTACAGGGGACCATCCCATCACTCTTGTTCTCTGTCTTCACATAATATTTTTTCTATACACTACTCATATTAGAGCCCATGTTCATATCCTCATTTTAATTTGGCTTCCTTCACAAAAGCCATATCTTCTGATAATTCTGAGCACTCTCACTCTCAATCTCTCTCTCTCTCTGCATGCTTGTATATATGTATTTTATGATTTCAAATCTGGGTATGATGGTTTTTATGCCAGTAATTTAATTTCAGCATTCAGGAGGCAGAATCAAGAGAATTGTCAGTTCAAGGTCATGCTTGGATACCTAGCCAAGTTTGAGGCCAGCTTATGCTATGTGAGATCTTGCTTTAAAACAAACAGATATAAAACAATCCATTTTCAGGTCTCTTCTGGCTCAATGGAGCTGCTGTTTCATACAGACAAACACAAAAACAAAGGAACAAGACTTTCACATTCGGATTTGGGGGAGAAGAAACTAATCACACTTGAATGAATTGTGTAGTTCTCTGATATACACATCGACTCTTTAAATATAAGCCACCATCATGTAATCAAAATGCCATTGCCTTTGAAAAGATTCTGGTTGAATAAGAATTTTTCTATTCTAATTTGAAATTGATCAATATCTATCCAGCATTGTGTTGGAGCTGGGTAGTAATCCTTTTTCCTATTTGGGAAGTGGAACCGGATGGACAGCTGGCTGTGGAGTTTGCACGGAGAGTACATAATCCTACTTATATAACCCATCATGTTTGCAAAATCTGCACTGCAGTTTTGGGGAGGAAAATGAGATGTTTGGAAATAAAATCTGCTGTGCAGGAGTGGAAAATTTATCCTCTTTCCACATGGTTCTTGTCTACATCTTTTATTTGCATCCTCAAGAGTCACATGTCCTTGCTTGAGCATTCTGCCTTTGCTGCTCATGTTAGGTCTGCAGAAAGGGTGAGCTGTGTTGCTAGCACTAATCCCTGGGATCCAACATCAGAGTTGTTTAACCCCTCAAAGGCTGTGATGTCTTGCATCAGCTTATGCTTTGCTGAAATGAGATGAGGAAAAAAGACATAGGCTTGCAGCGCTTAAACGTGTGAATGCTCATTGCTCAAATGATAACCCTGTGAACAAGGTCACTTACTACATCCATGTAATGGAGAACTGGTTTTCCCTCAATAAAAAAACAGTATGTTTCCTGCTCTTTTGTGTTACAGCACTGCTCCTGCTTTCTAATAGGAGCTGCCATTTCTTGACTACAGATTCAGCTGGGGATGCTGGTTATAGGAATGTATATCTGGGGCCATCAGGAAATCATATGATCATGTCAGTTTGGAACAATGACTGGAATGAGGGGATGCCCATAAGCACATTGGTTAATCAGAAGCATGCCTTGAATTTTATGTCATAATAAGAATGGATTTGGGGGAAGAAATTTCCACTTCTCCCTGGGTTCTCTAAAGGAGAATGATTAGTCTTGCAGGGACCATATGCCCTGCTCAATGTCTTATGGCAGAGGTCTCTGATGGAAAGTGACAGGAAATGATTAGATAACATAGGAACAGCTCTAACACAGACAGGAAAGAGAGAGAAGAGTGGGGAGAGAGAGAGAGAGAGAGAGAGAGAGAGAGAGAGAGAGAGAGAGAGAGGGAGAGGGAGAGGGAGAGGGAGAGAGAGAGAGAGAGAGAGAGAGAGAGAGAGAGGGAGGGAGAGAGAGAGATATCCAGGGACAGTCCCAATTTTGGATCCAGCTCAAGGGGAGGCCCAGGGCCCTGACACTGTTACTGATGCTGTGGTGTGCTTTCAGATAGGAGCCTAGCATGGCTGCCCTCTGAGAGGCCAAACAAGCAGTTAAAAGAATCAGATACAGATACTAGCACCCAACCAATGGACAGAAGCCTGGGACCCCTGTGGTTGAATTGGGAAAAAGGTGGAAGAAGCTGAGGAGGAGTGTGGCCCCACAGGAAGACCAGCAGTCTCAGCTGACTTGGACCCGATATTTCTTGGACACTGACCCACCCACCAGGCAGCATACACCAGCTGATATGAGTCCCCTGGCACATATACAGCAGAGGGTTGCCTGGTCTGGCCTCAGTCAGAGAAGATGCACCTAACCTTCAAGAGACTTGAGGCCCCAGGGAGTGGGGAAGCTTGGAAGGGTGGAGGTGGGGAGTGTGGACATTTTCTTGGAGATGGAGAGGGGGAAGGGAGATAGGGAATGGGAAGTGGCTGGGGCACAGACCTGGAGGGGGATGGAGTCTGGAGTGCAAACGAGGATTAAAGAATAGAAATAAATAAATTATGATTTGAATTTTTAGAGGTCAAGTTCATGAGCAGATAAAGTCATTGCTTAAGCTGATTTTGCTGGTATTTTGTCTGTGGGAAATAATATAGTAATATAGTCCATAAAAGAAGAAAAAGAGTTAATTTGAAGAATAAAAGTTTAAGACTTTGGAAGGTTCCGGCAAGGCAAGCTCCCCCTGAGTGACAACAGCTGTAAGGTATTTTGAAACATGGTGTCCTTCGTATGGAAATTGTTTCTAATATAGTGTTTCTTCTTTATTATTATTTCATTTTTTTGGATTGGTTTCGCTTCTCAGTGTGTCCTTGTGACCTCTGTGTGTCCTTATGTTTGGGAAATGGGGTTCAAACTGTTACCTGGCCTCTCAAAAGTCTGAGAGAAAAGTTTTACATTGTATCGAGTTTTATCTCTATCTATCTATCTATTTATCTATCTATCTATCTATCTATCTATCTATCTATCTATCTATCTATCTATCTATCTATCTATCTACTTATTTATTTACTTGTGTGTGTGTGTTATATGTGAGTGCCTATAGAGGCCAGAAGAGGGAGTGAGATTCCTTTGTAGATTGAGTTAAGGTGACTGTGAGCCAACACCCATGTGAGTGCTGGCAAGAGTCATGGTTTCTGAAAGAGCTACAAGTTGTATGAAGCACTAAGTCATCTCCCCAGCTCCTACAAGAAGCTTTGTTTTCTGACTGGGATGCTTTTAACTAGGTCTCTCACCAAAGATAAGCTGTTTGGAGAGATCTCGAAGCCAGATTTTAAGCAGGACTATCATTCCCATATGTCCTAATCCCAATAATGGCTGTCACCTCGGGAGCTGTCACTGTGGCACTAGGCACATTGCTAACTAAGTGCTTTAGATGCGTGAGCAAGATTAACCCCAAGGTGGGCAATATCAGAGTTGCACCGCTGTAATCTTCCTTTGTGGGTTAAATTTGAGTGGTTTGCCTAAGGCTAGGTAATAGTGAATCTAGGGAGGACTAGAGGAAGATAGCCCAGTTTGCTCCAGAGAGGAGAATTTTGTTGATAAACAAGGTAGGAAAGTCCTTGAGATTCTCCTGTTGTACTTTATTGTAAATGCATTGGCAAATCTTACTTCTCTCTAGCCTTTGGAATTGTGCTCATTATTGGCCCTGGAATCAATCCGTGACTTCAAGTTCCCTGTCTCCCCTGCCTTCCCAGCGCTCCATCAACTCCTGTCATCCTGGGTGGTTTTGCAGGCTTGTTGAACAATTCTAATTGTGAGATAGAAAAGAGCTAGTTAACTCAGAAGGTACCGACTTCATCTCTGTCCTTCCACGGAACAATGCCAAGCATTTTTATTTGGCAGGAAGAAAGCTGGAAGCACTCTCTGTGTTCATTGTTCAAAGCAATTGATTCAGCCTCAAGAAGGCAAGCTGACTACTGAAGCTGGTCTGAGCAATGACTCACCTTGGAATCAGGTAACTGGATTTTAATTATCTTCACTTTCTTAGAAAACAGTTCAGCTTCTTACAGTTCAGTGAGAGGCTTGCAATATTTGGAACTCTGTATAAAAATTTTAGATGATATTGAGCATTTACAAAAACAAAAATCCCAGTCTGACTTCTTTGCTATTTCAGCTATCTGTTACTGAAAGAAAAAAAAATATTCAATTTCCCTTTTTTCCTTGGTAGCTCTAGGCAGTTCAAATCATACCAATAGTGCCTACTAGTCTCTAATATTTTTCTAGCCATATATCTATCTTATTTCAAATCTTAACAACCAAGTTACAATGTGAGATTAAGCCTTAAAATAAGTCAATAAAAGAGCCCAGGGAGTTGGTGAGTGAAAAAACATCACATTATGCCAATTTAGTGGGAAAATTGGGCCTATTTACAGTAGGAAGGCCGTGCCTCTGTGTTGAGTCACCATATCGGATCTCAACAAGTCTCTGCTTTCAGAGACACGTGGCAAAAGAGGTGCCAAATGGGGTGTTGACTTAGCATGAATCAGCTGTGTGAACTAGAGTTTACAGTTTTTCACGCCCAAAGTAAAAAGCTTCAATTCTTTCCATTTTCTTCTACTTCAGTTACCTGTGAACACTTCATTTTAAAGGTCATTTCCTCTCACTGGAGTAACGATACCACACTACAGCACTATTCTGACGCTATCAGTAAAGGCCTCACCCCTTATGGCCTTTGTCATTTGTTGCGGCCTTGTGCTTTTCTCTCCACTCTCTCAGATGGAAAACCAATCTCCCTTGTGTGAGCCACATACGTAGCAATTGGTGGCAACAAGAGCGGAAGGAGCAACTTAGCACTAATGAGGCTGGCTAACAAAAGTGATGTGGGATTTCTTCCCTTTCATGTTCTCAGCCTTTAAAAGCCCTGTAAAGAATAAAATCCAAGTGGGTCAGCACACTTGGAATGTGAGTAAGATATATGGTTAATTACTTGAAGATAGTTGGATCGGGTGTTTGAAGTCATTCATTGTAGGATACCAAAAGATTCAGCTTTTAAAAGATTTCATTTATTTATTATTATTTTTGCCTACATGTATGTTTATGTGTGCTCATATGAATTTATAGGTACCATGTGTGTTAAGGTGCCTGTGGAGGCTAGAGAGTTTTGGATATCATAGAACTGGGGTTACAGATAGGTTTTAGCAGCTGGATATGGGTACTAGGACTGAACATATCTCTCACCTGTTGAGCTATTTCTGTAGACCAAAAAGTTTACTGTTTTTAATTTGGGGAGAGTTGTTTCCTCTGTTTGTAAGATAATAAATAGCTTAAGTTCTCACTAAACACAACTAACCAATCATGTAAACAAACTAAAATGAAGACACTGAAACAACTAATGGTGAGCATGCTTCACAACAAGAATTTAAATAACTACTAGTTACCGGAAACCAAAAAAACAACAACCCCCAAACACATCACCCCACTCCCAAATGCATCCCTGCCCTCCACTCACTGCTACCACCAATCAGAAATCTTGCTGGCTCACTGCATCATCTGTATGTCTACATCATCTGTCTGACTGTATGGCTGTCTGTCTGTAAGAGATAAAAAGATGCCTCCCATCTATCTATCTATCTATCTATCTATCTATCTATCTATCTATCTATCTATCTATCTATCTATCTATCTACATCTGTCATCTGCCTGTATTTGTATGTATGCATCTATCTTATCTCTCTCTCATCTATCTACGTATGTATGCATGTATGTATGTATGTATCTACCTACCTATCTTCTATCTTCAATCTTTTTTCATATTTAACTCAGATAACTGTATAAGAAAGTGTCCAGGGGAGCCAACAGTCTATGGGTGGTATAGGGAAGAGGAAGATGGTTCTGAAGTTAGGAAAATGCAATGCATGGTTTTAGATCTACCACATTTGTGTGGCCAGGTCAAATTGTTTAATTTCTTTGAATCTCTTTCTTCAAGTGAACAACAACAATAATCAGAATAGAATGGCATTGTTGCTAATAGTCCTCTTCATACTATTGTTGGAGAACAGGAAGAAAAGATGTCTGTGGTGATACCTTTGAAGAAAGCCTAACATTGTGTTGGAGTTTCAGATGTTTATCATGTCCTCTAAAACAAAACAGAACCCCCACTTATCCAGTGCACTTGCTTGCCTAATTCTTGCTAATAAAACTGAGGCCTTGATTAATTGATTGCAATTATTTACAATGCATTTACCAAATGAAGGCTTACGCTAGGAAATGTGTATCTTTGGAAGCTTGGAAACATCCTTTAAAGATACAAGGCAGTGGTTCTCAACATGTGACTGGAGAGCCTTTTGGGTGTCAAATGACCTTTTAACAAGGCTTGTCTAAGACCACCAGAAAATACATTAAAATGTGAAAGTCTTTACATAACAACTCATAACAGTAGTAAAATTAGAGTTATGATGTAGCAACAAAATAATTTGATGGTTGGGGTTCACCACAACATGAAGAACTGTATTAACTATCTTAACATTAGGAAGGGTGAGAACCACTGATCCAAGGGCCACTCTTAGGAATGTAAACAGCAAAGGAAAAAGATCTCAGGCTCCAGGACCCATAGGAGGTCAGAATCCTCACTAAGATAACTACCAGCCATCAGTGTCCAAGTGGCTACATCTCATACAGACTATCCCCCTTACACATTTTACATAATTATTCCGTTTTAGTTGTCCATGACATTTGGAGGTCATGGCATTGAGCTATACTATAAATTCTCCAAGAGTTTTATTCTACTTATTATTGATGATGTATAGGTTATACTGATAATTTTTGCCTGTTTAATATCAGGTTTGCAGAGGCCATATTTGTTGGAACCATCATGGCAGATGTGCATTGAATGTTTTTCTGATGGAGGAAACTGTAAAGTCTAACTTCAGGCCATGCTGAGATCATAATTTTCTGAGCATTTATCTCACAAAGAGCCTTGAATATTGATGATGCATGGAATGTTGTGGCGCCTGCTTGTAATGGCAGTATTTATTAGGCAGAAGCAGGAAAGGGCAAGATCAAAGTTGTCCCTAGCTACACAGAAAGTTCTAGGCCAGCACAGCTACACTGTTTATTCTTGCATTATCCACTGATCACTGACACTTAAACCACCTTTGCCCATGCCTTAAGTGTTTTTTCTTATTTATTAACTTTTATTAAATTTCTTTTCATACAATATATTTTGATCACATTCTGTCCCCTTCACCAACTACACCTAGATTTTTTCCCATGTCTGTACTAGCCCAATTTTGTGTTATCTCTCTCCCCCCAAACCCCAAACAAACAAACAAACAAAATCATGGGAAACAAACAAAAGCCCTTATAAGACAAAAATTATAAAAATGAAAAGTACACACAAAACATGAGCGTGTTGTTTTGGTCAACTACCTGGGCATTGGATCTGCCCTGAAATGTGTTTGATACACTCAGTGAGTGACACTCTGTTTTAAGGTTTTATTGCTGTGAAGAAATACTATCAAACAAATGAATAAAAAACAAAAACTTCCATTCATCCAACCAACCAACCAACCAAAAAATACACCATGACCAAGGTAACTCTTATAAAGAAAAACACTTAACTGGGGCTGGCGTCCAGTTTCAGAGGTTTTATCCATTATCATTATGATGGGAAGCATGGCATCAGTGCTGGAGGAGCCAAGAGTTCTACATCTTGATCTGCAGGCAGTTAAAAGGAAGCTGATTCCACACTGAGCATAGCTTGAGCACTAGCAGACCTCAAAGCCCACCTCAACAGTGGTACGTCCTCCAACAAAGCTGCATCTACCCCAATAAAGCCACACCCACCCAATAAGGCCACACCTCCTAATAGTGTCATTCCCTATGGACAAGCATGGAAACACATGAATCAATGAGGGGCCAAAGCTATTCAAACCACCACTCACTATATTGGAGAAAACTGATTTTTCCTTTCTCAGTGGGTATAAGTTGTAAATAGGTTCTTAGTGAGGGGTGGGACTCTTTTTTTGTCTGCTTCCGTTTCTCAATGCTTAGATTTTTTTTGGTTTTTTTCTTCTTTGAACCTGTGAAGGTCTTATGTGTGCCTCCTCAGTCTCTGAGAGTTTATATGTGTATCAGTCCTGTTGTATTATTTCCTTGGAGTAATCTACCACCCCTGACTCAAAATCTTTTCACCTACTCTTCTGGGGGAAGGGTTTGACAGAGACATTCTATTTAGGACTGAGTACTTGAAAGCTCCCCATTCTCTGCTCATTGTCCAGTTGTGGCTCTCTGTGTTAATTAAAATCTACTGCAAGAAGGAGCTGATGAGGGCTGGACCATGCTTTCCTCTATGGGTATAGAAGTATGTCATCAGGAGTCACATTATTGTTAGGTTTCTTTAGCAGAATAATCACAGTAGTTTTTCTTTTCTTTTCTTTTTTTTGTGTTTGTTTTTTTTACTTAGGTATTTTCCTCATTTACATTTTCAATGCTATCCCAAAGGTCCCCCATACCCACCCTCCCAATCCCCTACCCACCCACTCCCCCTTTTTGGCCCTGGCGTTCCCCTGTACTGGGGCATATAAAGTTTGCAAGTCCAATGGGCCTCTCTTTGCAGTGATGGCCGACTAGGCCATCTTTTGATACACATGCAGCTAAAGACAAGAGCTCCCGGGTACTGGTTAGTTCATATTGTTGTTCCACCTATAGGGTTGCAGTTCCCTATAGCTCCTTGGGTAATTTCTCTAGCTCTTCCATTAGGGGCCTTGTGACCCATCCAATAGCTGACTGTGATCATCCACTTCTGTGTTTGCTAGGCCCCGGCATAGTCTCACAAGAGAGAGCTATAACTGGGTCCTTTCAGCAAAATCTTGCTAGTGTATGCAATGGTGTCAGCATTTGGAAGCTGATTATGGGATGGATCCCTGCATATGGCAGTCACTAGATGGTCCATCCTTTCGTCACAGCTCCATATTTTGTCTCTGTAACTCCTTCTATGGGTGTTTTGTTCCCATTTCTTTTTTTTTTTTTAACATTTAAATGCACAGTTTATTTTAATATATACAAACAATAATGATTTTAATGGATATTTAATTTTGTTCATCAAAAAGAAACATTTTTTGAATTTAATGGTGACTTCTTATATAACTTTAAAATGTTTTAATGGTTGTTTTAGTTTACTCTTTGAGAATCTCATGCATGTACACAGTATATTCCAACCATCTCATCCCCTCTACCCAGTTTGACTCTGCCAACATCTCCAACACACTCTGTCCATACTTCATGCTATCAGTTTTCTCTAAGAAAATATTCAATCACAATTGGACTTTTGCTAAAATAATCTCAGAAGTAACCATTTCATTAGGGAAGTTAGTGAAATATTTCAACCGTGATGGTTGAAGAAAGTTAAGATATACTTAGAGGGTGTACTGTTTACAAGTTCATTCTTCAGTTGCTGGATTGCATCACGGTATCACTATCATTTATGAACCAGAAAGAATCCCTTCAGTGACCAGCGTGCTTGCTGGTTTCTGTGGTGTGGAACTTCAATGTTCCCCAAGGACCATGTGTTCAGGCTTCCTCTTCTGTCTATGTGTCTATATTGGGAAGTGGGATATCTGTGAGTCCTGAGCAGAACAATCTGGTCTGGACACTGGAACTCAGCTACTTGTTCTTTCCTCTCCTTTGTGATTGATTACACAAGTAGCCATGATATGTTGTCTCAGCACAGACCCCAAAACAATGGGTTCAGCTGACTATATGAAATGTCCAAGCTTAAGCGTTAAAAGAAATAGTTAAAAGAAATAGTTCTTCTTGGAAAATTGGTAAGCTTGGGTGTCTTTCAACATGAGAGCAAGTTGATTGGCTTGCTATTTTATTAGATAATGGAGTCTGTTTGATAGCAGAACTATGAGTATAATCCTAATCTTCTGGGAATATCATAGTAGCTGAAAATACTAAGTGATATAGTTTCTAAAAATGAAAGCATTGCTGGATAATATTATACCTAATAACGTGTAACAATTTCTTTCTTTCTTTTTTTTTTTTTTTTAGATGTAGGTCAAATATTTATTGTGGAAAAAGATATGCACCACAGCATGTTTGTGTGTATATTTATATTTAACACATATATAAAACAAATATGTTGTTACAATTATAACCGGGATCTGCGCTAACATGAATGTCTAGCAAGAGGAGATCACTTAAGACTATCCTGACACAACTACTTCATTGGAAATTACACTAACCTGGAATCTTTTTCTATAACCTTTAAAGAGTTTTAAAATAAAAATAATTTCTTTAATGTGAAGTAATTTAAAATTGAGAATTTGATACTATTAAATATGCATATGCAATATAAGTACATATATAAAAGTGAAATTAGAAGTAGAAAAATATGCATAGCAATAGTAGGTACTTCTGCACTATGCTATTATGAAGCTGTTTTTTTTTTCCATTTTTTATTAGGTATTTCGCTCATTTACATTTGCAATGCTATACCAAAAGCCCCCCATAGCCACCCACCCCCTCTCCCCTACCCACCCACTCCCCTTTTATGGCCCTGGCGTTCCCCTGTACTGGGGCATATAAAGTTTGCGTGTCCAATGGGCCTCTCTTTCCAGTGATGGCCGACTAGGCCATCTTTTGATGCATATGCAGCTAGAGTCAAGAGCTCCGGGGTACTGGTTAGTTCATAATGTTGTTCCACCTATAGGGTTGCAGATCCCTTTAGCTTCTTTGGTACTTTCTCTAGCTCCTTCATTGGGGGCCATGTGATCCATCCAATAGCCGACTGTGAGCATCCACTTCTATGTTTGCTAGGCCCAGGCATACTCTGACAAGAGACAGCTATATCAGGGTCCTTTCAGCATAATCTTGCTAGTGTATGCAATGGTGTCAGCATTTGGAAGCTGATTATGGGATGGATCCCCGGATATGGTAGTGTCTACATGGTCCATCCTTTTATCTCAGCTCCAAACTTTGTCTCTGTAACTCCTTCCATGGGTGTTTTGTTCCCATTTCTAAGAAAGGGTAAAGTGTCCACACTTTGGTCTTTGTTCTTCTTGAATTTCATGCGTTTGGCAAGTTGTATCTTATATCTTGGGTATCCTAAGTTTCTGGGCTATTATCCACTTATCAGTGAGTACATATTGTGCAAGTTCCTTTGTGATTGGGATACTTCACTCAGGATGATACCCTCCAGGTCCATCCATTTGCCTAGGAATTTCATAAATTCATTTTTTTTAATAGCTGAGTAGTATTCCATTGTGTAAATGTACCACATTTTCTGTATCCATTCCTCTGTTGAGGGGCATCTGGGTTCTTTCCAGCTTCTGGCTATTATAAACAAGGCTGCTATGAACATAGTGGAGCATGTGTTCTTCTTACCAGTTGGGACATCTTCTGGATATATGCCCAGGAGAGGTATTGCGGGATCCTCCGGTAGTACTATGTCCAATTTTCTGATGAACCGCCAGACTGATTTCCAGAGTGGTTGTACAAGCTTGCAATCCCACCAACAATGGAGGAGTGTTCCCCTTTCTCCACATCCTCGCCAACATCTGCTGTCACCTGAGTTTTTGATCTTAGACATTCTGACTGGTGTGAATTGGAATCTCAGGGTTGTTTTGATTTGCATTTCCCTGATGATTAAGGATGTTTTTTTTTTTTGTTTTGTTTTTTTTGTTTTGTTTTGTTTTTTATTCTTTTTTTTTGTTTTTTTTTGTTTTTGTTTTTTTTTTCCATTTTTTATTAGGTATTTAACTCATTTACATTTCCAATGCTATACCAAAAGTCCCCCATATCCACCCACCCCCACTCCCCTGCCCACCCACTCCCCCTTTTTGGCCCTGGTATTCCCCTGTACTGGGGCATATAAAGTTTGCAAGTCCAATGGGCCTCTCTTTCCAGTGATGGCCGACTAGGCCATCTTTTGATATATATGCAGCTAGAGTCAAGAGCTCCGGGGTACTGGTTAGCTCATAATGTTGTTCCACCTATAGGGTTGCAGATCCCTTTAGCTCCTTGGCTACTTTCTCTAGCTCCTCCATTGGGAGCCCTATGATCCATCCATTAGCTGACTGTGAGCATCCACTTCTGTGTTTGCTGGGCCCCGGCATAGTCTCACAAGAGACAGCTACATCTGCGTCCTTTCAATAAAATCTTGCTAGTGTATGCAATGGTGTCAGCGTTTGGATGCTGATTATGGGGTGGATCCCTGGCTATGGCAGTCTCTACATGGTCCATCCTTTCATCTCAGCTCCAAACTCCGTCTCTGTAACTCCTTCCATGGGTGTTTTGTTCCCAAATCTAAGGAGGGGCATAGTGTCCACACTTCAGTCTTCATTCTCCTTGAGTTTCATGTGTTTAGCAAATTATATCTTATATCTTGGGTATCCTAGGTTTGGGGCTAATATCCACTTATCAGTGAATACATATTGTGTGAGTTTCTTTGTGAATGTGTTACCTCACTCAGGATGATGCCCTCCAGGTCCATCCATTTGGCTAGGAATTTCATAAATTCATTCTTTTTAATAGCTGAGTAGTACTCCATTGTGTAGATGTACCACATTTTCTGTATCCATTCCTCTGTTGAGGGGCATCTAGGTTCTTTCCAGCTTCTGGCTATTATAAATAAGGCTGCTATGAACATAGTGGAGCATGTGTCCTTCTTACCTGTTGGGGCATCTTCTGGATATATGCCCAGGAGAGGTATTGCTGGATCTTCCGGTAGTACTATGTCCAGTTTTCTGAGGAACCGCCAGACTGATTTCCAGAGTGGTTGTACAAGCCTGCACTCCCACCAACAATGGAGGAGTGTTCCTCTTTCTCCACATCCTCGCCAGCATCTGCTGTCACCTGAATTTTTGATCTTAGCCATTCTGACTGGTGTGAGGTGGAATCTCAGGGTTGTTTTGATTTGCATTTCCCTGATGATTAAGGATGTTGAACCTTTTTTCAGGTGTTTCTCTGCCATTCCGTATTCCTCAGGTGAGAATTCTTTGTTCAGCTCTGAGCCCCATTTTTTAATGGGGTTATTTGATTTTCTGGAGTCCACCTTCTTGAGTTCTTTATATATGTTGGATATTAGTCCCCTATCCGATTTGGGATAGGTAAAGATCCTTTCCCAATCTGTTGGTTGCCTTTTTGTCTTATTGACGGTGTCTTTTGCCTTGCAGAAGCTTTGCAATTTTATGAGGTCCCATTTATCGATTCTTGATCTTACAGCACAAGCCATTGCTGTTCTATTCAGGAATTTTCCCCCTGTACCCATATCTTCGAGGCTTTTCCCTACTTTCTCCTCTATAAGTTTCAGTGTCTCTGGTTTTATGTGGAGTTCCTTAATCCACTTAGATTTGACCTTAGTACAAGGAGATAAGTATGGATCAATTCGCATTCTTCTACATGATAACCGCCAGTTGTGCCAGCACCATTTGTTGAAAATGCTGTCTTTTTTCCACTGGATTGTTTTTGCTCCCTTGTCAAAGATCAAGTGACCATAGGTGTGTGGGTTCATCTCTGGGTCTTCAATTCTGTTCCATTGGTCTACTTGTCTGTCACTATACCAGTACCATGCAGTTTTGATCACAATTGCTCTGTAGTACAGTTTTAGGTCCGGCATGGTGATTCCACCAGAGGTTCTTTTATCCTTGAGAAGAGTTTTTGCTATCCTCGGTTTTTTGTTATTCCAGATGAATCTGCCGATTGCCCTTTCTAATTCTTTGAAGAATTGAGTTGGAATTTTGATGGGGATTGCATTGAATCTGTAGATTGCTTTTGGCAAGATAGCCATTTTTACAATGTTGATCCTGCCAATCCATGAGCATGGGAGATCTTTCCATCTTCTGAGATCTTCTTTAATTTCTTTCTTTAGAGACTTGAAGTTCTTATCATACAGATCTTTCACTTCGTTAGTTAGAGTCACGCCAAGGTATTTTATATTATTTGTGACTATTGAGAAGGGTGTTGTTTCCCTAATTTCTTTCTCAGCCTGTTTATCCTTTGTATACAGAAAGGCCATTGACTTGTGTGAGTTAATTTTATATCCAGCTACTTCATTGAAGCTGTTTATCAGGTTTAGGAGTTCTCTGGTAGAATTTTTAGGGTCACTTATATATACTATCATATCATCTGCAAAAAGTGATATTTTGACTTCTTCATTTCCAATTTGTATCCCCTTGATCTCCTTTTGTTGTCTAATTGCTCTGGCTAGGACTTCAAGTTCAATGTTGAATAGGTAGGGCGAGAGTGGACAGCCTTGTCTAGTCCCTGATTTTAGTGGGATTGCTTCCAGCTTCTCACCATTTACTTTGATGTTGGCTATTGGTTTGCTGTAGATTGCTTTTATCATGTTTAGGTATGGGCCTTGAATTCCTGATCTTTCCAAGACTTTTATCATGAATGGGTGTTGGATTTTGTCAAATGCTTTCTCAGCATCTAACGAGATGATCATGTGGTTTAGGACCCACGAACCTATCTAGTCTCAGATTCTTCACCACTTTAACAGTGGTCTCATCTCATGAAGCCAGCCTTGTCTATTGTCAGTCTTCCCTTAATGTGCCCAATCTCCTCTTATCTCAGAAACTCACAGGATTGTGCCAGGCTAGTATTTGGATGGGAGACCTATTAAGTCATTCTTTTTTATCCTATGAATACCTCTAAACTCTACACCCCAGGAGGAGGCAGATTTAACTCTCCCACTCTATGCTTTAACCCTACTTTTGTGTTTTGTAAAGCTCATTGTATTATTGATTAACATACTATTTGATAGGCAACACTAATATACTGGGGATTTGGATGACAAGTTCAATTTGTCAGGATCTTTTTTTTTTTTTTTCCTAAAACTTTTGTTTTGTGTGCACTGGTGTTTGGCCTGCATGCATTTCTATGTGAGGGTGTTGGAGTCCCTGGAACTGGAGTTACAGACAGTTGTGAGGCTGCCATATGAGTGCTGGGATTTGAAAACTGGTCCTCTGGAAGAGCAGTCAGTGCTCTCCAGCCTCTGTCAGTATCTTCTTAAGTGAAACAGAAGATTGACAAATAGGGACTGGAGAGATAGCTCATTGGTTAAGTGTGCTTGCCACTCTGTTCTTTCAGAGGACCATCGAGTTTGGTTTACAGAATCTACATAGGGAACTTCACAACTTCCGGTTACTCCGGCTGCAGGCGATCTGATGCCCTTTTCTGGACCCTTGGGCACTTGCTTATGACCCCCATACAGATATACTCATATATAAAAATAAAAATAAATCTTTAAAATTATCTGAAAATGAGAGTTTTATACATCACCACAAGTTGAGCATCACTAAATGAGCATCCAAAAATATGAAATGCTTTGATGAAAAATTCTATACCTGGTCTCATATCATCAGAGTTCAAATATAGGTCTGCTAATAACATGTAAAATTTCTTTCAGGTTGTATATTAGGGGGATATAAAACAAATGCATTTCATGTCTAGTCTTGGTTCTCACCTCTGAGATAACTCGTCCATTTTGCATGTGCAGGTTTTTTTTTTTTGTTTTGTTTTTTTTTTTTTTTACTATCTTAAAAAAATACCTAACCTACAGTTTGTATATATCTAGACAGGGAATATTCATACAATTTCTATTAAGATATTGTAGCTGAGATTTAAATATATCTGCTCTAGGGTAACTTGTGGTTAACCAACAGATATTAATCAAGTGTTTACTCTTAGGAATGATTTTTATCAGTTGTGCACATGGGTGCCTGAGGTAAGGGCCGTTGCACATAGCCATGTGTGCAGCTTAGGGCATCACTTGAGCCTCAGGTGAGATGCTATCTCTTTAATTTTTAACTGGATATTTTATTTGTTTAAATTTCAAATGTTACCCCCTTTCCCGGTTTCGCCTCTGCAAACCTCCATAATCCCATCCTCCTTACACTGCTTCTATGAGGGTGCTCCCCCACCCACCCGTCTACTCCCACCTCACAGTCCTAGCATTCCTCTACACTGGGGCATCAAGCCTTCACAGGACCAAGGGCCTCCCCTTCCATTGATGCTAGATAAGGCCCCTTCAGACCCTTCAGTCCTTCTCCTGACTCCTCCACTGGGGTCCCTGTGCTCAGTCTGATGGTTGGCATTGAGCCTCTACATCTGTATTGGTCAGGATCTGGCAGAGCCTCTCAGGAGACAGCTATATCAGGCTCCTGTCAGCAAGAATTTGTTGGTATCAGCAATAGTGTCTGGGTTTGGTGTCTGCATATGGGATGCATCTCCAGATGGTGAAGTCTCTGGATGGCCTTTTCTTCAGTCTCTGCTCTACTCTTTGTCTCTTTATTTCCTTTACATAGGAGCAATTCTGGGTTAAAAGTTTGGGAATGGGTGGGTGGCCTCATCCTTGAAGCAGGGAGTCATGCTAACCTCTGGATATGGTCTTGATAGGTGCTCCCTCCCCTTTTTGGGGTATTGCAGCTTATGTCATCCCCATGGGGTCCTGGGAGGCTCTTGCTTTCCTGGCATCTGGGACTTTCTGGTCACTACCTCCAGTTCTCCATTCCCCATTGCTACACACCTCTGTTCAATTTCCTGACCCTCTGTACATCTCTTCCATCTCCTCTCATACCTGATTCTGCCACATTTGACTCCCTTCTCTTCCTTCAAAGTCCCTCCCACCCCCTACTTCCCTTGATTATATTGTTCCTCCTTCTAAGTAGGACTGAAGCATCCACTCTGGTTTTCCTTTCTCTGGAGTTTCATATGGTCTCTAAGTTGTATCATGGGTATTCCATGCTCCTTTGCCTAATATCCTCTTATCAGTGACTATATACCATGTATGTTCTTTTGTGACTGAGTTATCTCACTCAGGATGATATTTTCTATATCTTCATTTGCCTGTGAATTTGATGAATTCATTGTTTTTAATAGCTGAGTAGTACTCCATTGGGTAAATGTACCACATTTTCTGTATCCATTCCTCTGTTGAGGGACATCTGGGTTCTTTCCAGCTTCTGGCTATTATAAATAAGCCTGCTGTGAACATAGTGGAACATGTGTTCTTATTACATGTTGGAATATCTTCTGTATACATGTCCAGGAGAGGTATTGCTAGATCTTCCAGTAGTACTATGTCCAATTTTCTGAGGAACTACCAGACTGATTTCCAGAGTGGTTGTACCAGCTTGCAATCCCACCAACAATGGAGGAGTGTTATTCTTTCTCCACATACTCACCAGCATCTGTTGTCACCTGAATTTTTGATCTTAGCCATTCTGACTGATATGAGGTGGAATTTCAGGGCTGTTTTGATTTACATTTCCCTGATGACTAAGGATGTTGTACATTTCTTTAGGTGCTTGTCAGATATTTGAGGTTTCTCAGTTGAGAATTCACTGTTTAGCTCTGTTCCCCATTTTTTAATGTGGTTATTTGGTTCTCTGGAGTCTGACTTCTTGAGTTCTTTGTATATATTGGATATTACCTCTCTATTAGATGTAGGATTGGTAAAGATCATGTATATCAAAATGTTCGTTCTTGTTTACTTATCCAGTCTGTTAGTCTAAGTCTTTTTATTGGGGAATTGAGTACATTGATATTCAGAGATATTAAATTATAGTGATTGTTGCTTCCTGTTATTTTTCTTATTAGAGGTGGAATTAAGATTATGTGACTATCTTCTTTTGGGTTTGTTGAAAGATTACTTTCTTGCTTTTTTCTAGGGTATAGTTTCCCTCTTTTTGTTGGTGTTTTCCTTCTATTATCCTGTGTAGGGCTGGATTTGTGGAGAGATAATGTATTCATTTGGTTTTGTCATGGAATATCTTGTTTTTTCCATCTATGGTAACTGAGTGTTTTGCTGGGCATACTATCCTGGGCTGGCATTTGTGTTCTCTTAGGGTCTGTATGAGATCTGCCCAAGATCTTCTAGCTTTCATAGTCTCTGGTGAGAAGTCTTGTGTAATTATGATAGGTCTGATATGTTATTTGATCTTTTCCCTTACTGCTTCTCTTTGTTTAGTGCATTTGGTGTTTTGACTATTATATGAGGGAAGAATTTCTTTTCTGGTCCAATCTAGTTAGAGTTAAGTTGGTTTCTTGTATGTTTATGGGCATCTCTTTCTTTAGGTTAGGGAAGTTTTCTTCTATAATTTTTTTTTTTAATTTGTACTTTTTTTCCCATTTTTTATTAGGTATTTAGCTCATTTACATTTCCAATGCTATACCAAAAGTCCCTCATAGCCACACACCCCCACTCCACTACCCACCCACTCCCCTTTTTTGGCCCTGGCGTTCCCCTGTACTGGGGCATATAAAGTTTGCGTGTCCAATGGGCCTCTCTTTCCAGTGATGGCCGCCTAGGCCATCTTTTGATACATATGCAGCTAGAGTCAAGAGCTCCGGGGTACTGGTTAGTTCATAATGTTGTTCCACCTATAGGGTTGCAGATCCCTTTAGCTTCTTGGGTACTTTCTCTAGCTCCTTCATTGGGGGCCATGTGATCCATCCAATAGCCGACTGTGAGCATCCACTTCTATGTTTGCTAGGCCCAGGCATACTCTGACAAGAGACAGCTATATCAGGGTCCTTTCAGCATAATCTTGCTAGTGTATGCAATGGTGTCAGCATTTGGAAGCTGATTATGGGATGGATCCCTGGATATGGCAGTCTCTACATGGCCCATCTTTTTATCTCAGCTCCAAACTTTGTCTCTGTACCTCCTTCCAAGGGTGTTTTGTTCCCACTTCTAAGGAGGGGCATAGAGTCCACACTTCAGTCTTCATTTTTCTTGAGTTTCATGTGTTTAGGAAATTGTATCTTATATCTTGGATATCCTAGGTTTTGGGCTAATATCCACTTATCAGTGAGTACATATTGTGTGAGTTCCTTTGTGAATGTGTTACCTCACTCAGGATGATGCCCTCCAGGTCCATCCATTTGGATAGGAATTTCATAAATTCATTCTTTTTAATAGCTGAGTAGTACTCCATTGTGTAGATGTACCACATTTTCTGTATCCATTCCTCTGTTGAGGGGCATCTGGGTTCTTTCCAGCTTCTGGCTATTATAAATAAGGCTGCTATGAATATAGTGGAGCATGTGTCCTTCTTACCAGTTGGGGCATCTTCTGGATATAGGCCCAGGAGAGGTATTGCTGGATCCTCCGGTAGTACTATATCCAGTTTTCTGAGGAACCACCAGACTGATTTCCAGAGTGGTTGTACAAGCTTGCAATCCCACCAACAATGGAGGAGTGTTCCCCTTTCTCCACATCCTCGCCAACATCTGCTGTCACCTGAATTTTTGATCTTAGCCATTCTGACTGGAGTGAATTGGAATCTCAGGGTTGTTTTGATTTGCATTTCCCTGATGATTAAGGATGTTGAACCTTTTTTCAGGTGTTTCTCTGCCATTCCGTATTCCTCAGGTGAGAATTCTTTGTTCAGCTCTGAGCCCCATTTTTTAATGGGGTTATTTGATTTTCTGGAGTCCACCTTCTTGAGTTCTTTATATATGTTGGATATTAGTCCCCTATCCGATTTGGGATAGGTAAAGATCCTTTCCCAATCTGTTGGTGGCCTTTTTGTCTTATTGACGGTATCTTTTGCCTTGCAGAAACTTTGGAGTTTCATTAGGTCCCATTTGTCAATTCTCGATCTTACAGCACAAGCCATTGCTGTTCTGTTCAGGAATTTTTCCCCTGTGCCCATATCTTCAAGGCTTTTCCCCACTTTCTCCTCTATAAGTTTCAGTGTCTCTGGTTTTATGTGAAGTTCCTTGATCCACTTAGATTTGACCTTAGTACAAGGAGATAAGTATGGATCGATTTGCATTCTTCTACATGATAACAACCAGTTGTTCCAGCACCAATTGTTGAAAATGCTGTCTTTCTTCCACTGGATGGTTTTAGCTCCCTTGTCGAAGATCAAGGGACCATAGGTGTGTGGGTTCATTTCTGGGTCTTCAATTCTATTCCATTGGTCTACTTGTCTGTCTCTATACCAGTACCATGCAGTTTTTATCACAATTGCTCTGTGGTAAAGCTTTAGGTCAGGCATGGTGATTCCACCAGAGGTTCTTTTATCCTTGAGAAGAGTTTTTGCTATCCTAGGTTTTTTGTTATTCCAGATGAATTTGCAGATTGCTCTTTCTAATTCTTTGAAGAATTGAGTTGGAATTTTGATGGGGATTGCATTGAATCTGTAGATTGCTTTTGGCAAGATAGCCATTTTTACAATGTTGATCCTGCCAATCCATGAGCATGGGAGATCTTTCCATCTTCTGAGATCTTCTTTAATTTCTTTCTTCAGAGACTTGAAGTTTTTATCATACAGATCTTTCACTTCCTTAGTTAGAGTCACGCCGAGATATTTTATATTATTTGTGACTATTGAAAAGTGTGTTGTTTCCCTAATTTCTTTCTCAGCCTGTTTATTCTTTGTATAGAGAAAGGCCATTGACTTGTTTGAGTTAATTTTATATCCAGCTACTTCACCGAAGCTGTTTATCAGGTTTAGGAGTTCTCTGGTGGAATTTTTAGGGTCACTTATATATACTATCATATCATCTGCAAAAAGTGATATTTTGAGTTCCTCTTTTCCAATTTGTATCCCCTTGATCTCCTTTTGTTGTCGAATTGCTCTGGCTAATACTTCAAGTATTATGTTGAAAAGGTAGGGAGAAAGTGGGCAGCCTTGTCTAGTCCCTGATTTTAGTGGGATTGCTTCCAGCTTCTCTCCGTTTACTTTGATGTTGGTTACTGGTTTGCTGTAGATTGCTTTTATTATGTTTAGGTATGGGCCTTGAATTCCTGATCTTTCCAAAACTTTTATCATAAATGGGTGTTGGATCTTGTCAAATGCTTTTTCTGCATCTAAGGAGATGATCATGTGGTTTTTGTCTTTGAGTTTGTTTATATAATGGATTACATTGATGGATTTTCGTATATTAAACCATCCCTGCATCCCTGGAATAAAACCTACTTGGTCAGGATGGATGATTGCTTTAATGTGTTCTTGGATTCGGTTAGGGAGAATTTTATTAAGGATTTTTGCATCGATATTCATAAGAGAAATTGGTCTGAAGTTCTCTATCTTTGTTGGATCTTTCTGTGGTTTAGGTATCAGAGTAATAGTGGCTTCATAAAATGAGTTGGGTAGAGTACCTTCTACTTCTATCTTGTGAAATAGTTTGTGCAGAACTGGAATTAGATCTTCTTTGAAGGTCTGATAGAACTCTGCACTAAACCCGTCTGGTCCTGGGCTTTTTTTGGCTGGGAGACTATTAATAACTGCTTCTACTTCTTTAGGGGATATGGGACTGTTTAGAAGGTCAACTTGATCCTGATTCAACTTTGGTACCTGGTATCTTTCCAGAAATTTGTCCATTTTGTCCAGGTTTTCCAGTTTTGTTGAGTATAGCCTTTTGTAGAAGGATCTGATGGTGTTTTGGATTTCTTCAGGATCTGTTGTTATGTCTCCCTTTTCATTTCTGATTTTGTTGATTAGGATTTTGTCCCTTTGCCCTCTAGTGAGTCTAGCTAAGGGTTTATCTATCTTGTTGATTTTCTCAAAGAACCAACTCCTCGTTTGGTTAATTCTTTGAATAGTTCTTCTTGTTTCCACTTGGTTAATTTCACCCCTGAGTTTGATTATTTCCTGCCGTCTACTCCTCTTGGGTGAATTTGCTTCCTTTTTTTCTAGAGCTTTTAGATGTGTTCTCAAGCTGCTAGTATGTGCTCTCTCCCGTTTCTTCTTGGAGGTACTCAGAGCTATGAGTTTCCCTCTTAGAAATGCTTTCATTGTGTCCCAAAGGTTTGGGTACGTTGTGGCTTCATTTTCATTAAACTCTAAAAAGTCTTTAATTTCTTTCTTTATTCCTTCCTTGACCAAGGTATCATTGAGAAGAGTGTTGTTCAGTTTCCACGTGAATGTTGGCTTTCCATTATTTATGTTGTTATTGAAGATCAGTCTTAGGCCATGGTGGTCTGATAGGATACATGGGACAATTTCAATATTTTTGTATTTGTTGAGGCCTGTTTTGTGACCAATTATATGGTCAATTTTGGAGAAGGTCCCGTGAGGTGCTGAGAAGAAGGTATATCCTTTTGTTTTAGGATAAAATGTTCTGTAGATATCTGTCAGGCCCATTTGTTTCATAACTTCTGTTAGTTTCACTGTGTCCCTGTTTAGTTTCTGTTTCCACGATCTGTCCTTTGAAGAAAGTGGTGTGTTGAAGTCTCCCACTATTATTGTGTGAGGTGCAATGTATGCTTTGAGCTTTACTAAAGTGTCTCTAATGAATGTGGCTGCCCTTGCATTTGGTGCGTAGATATTCAGAATTGAGAGTTCCTCTTGGAGGATTTTACCTTTGATGAGTATGAAGTGTCCCTCCTTGTCTTTTTTGATAACTTTGGGTTGGAAGTCGATTTTATCCGATATTAGAATGGCTACTCCAGCTTGTTTCTTCAGACCATTTGCTTGGAAAATTGTTTTCCAGCCTTTCACTCTGAGGTAGTGTCTGTCTTTTTCCCTGAGATGGGTTTCCTGTAAGCAGCAGAATGTTGGGTCCTGTTTGTGTAGCCAGTCTGTTAGTCTATGTCTTTTTATTGGGGAATTGAGTCCATTGATATTAAGAGATATTAAGGAAAGGTAATTGTTGCTTCCTGTTATTTTTGTTGTTAAAGTTGGCATTCTGTTCTTGTGGCTGTCTTCTTTTAGGTTTGTTGAGGGATTATCTTCTTATTTTTTCTAGGGTGTGGTTCCCGTCCTTGTCTTGGTTTTTTTCTGTTATTATCCTTTGAAGGGCTTGATTCGTGGAAAGATAATGGGTGGATTTAGTTTTGTCGTGGAATACTTTGGTTTCTCCATCTATGGTAATTGAGAGTTTGGCTGGGTATAGTAGCCTGGGCTGGCATTTGTGTTCTCTTAGTGTCTGTATAACATCTGTCCAGGCTCTTCTGGCTTTCATTGTCTCTGGTGAAAAATCTGGTGTAATTCTGATAGGCTTGCCTTTATATGTTACTTGACCTTTTTCCCTTACTGCTTTTAGTATTCTATCTTTATTTAGTGCATTTGATGTTCTGATTATTATGTGTCGGGAGGAATTTCTTTTCTGGTCCAGTCTATTTGGAGTTCTGTAGGCTTCTTGTATGTTCATGGGCATCTCTTTCTTTAGATTTGGGAAGTTTTCTTCAATAATTTTGTTGAAGATGTTTGCTGGTCCTTTGAGTTGAAAATCTTCATTCTCATCCACTCCTATTATCCGTAGGTTTGGTCTTCTCATTGTGTCCTGGATTTCCTGGATGTTTTGAGTTAGGATCTTTTTGCATTTGCCATTTTCTTTGATTGTTGTGCCGATGTTCTCTATGGAGTCTTCTGCACCTGAGATTCTCTCTTCCATCTCTTGTATTCTGTTGCTGATGCTGGCATCTATGGTTCCAGATTTCTTTCCTAGGGTTTCTATCTCCAGCGTTGCCTCACTTTGGGTTTTCTTTATTGTGTCTACTTCCCTTTTTAGGTCTAGTATGGTTTTGTTCATTTCCATCACCTGTTTGTATGTTTTTTCCTCTTTTTCTATAAGGACTTCTACCTGTTTGGTTGTGTTTTCCTGTTTTTCTTTAAGGACTTGTAACTCTTTAGCAGTGTTTTCCTGTTTTTCTTTAAGGACTTGTAACTCTTTAGCAGTGTTCTCCTGTATTTCTTTAAGTGAGTTATTGAATTCCTTCTTTATGTCATCTACCATCATCATGAGATATGCTTTTAAATCCAGGTCTACCTTTTCAGGTGTGTTAGGGTGTCCTGGACTGGGCGAAGTGGGCGTTCTGGGTTCTGATGATCGTGAGTGGTCCTGGTTTCTGTTAGTGGGATTCTTATGTTTACCTTTTGCCATCTGGCAATCTCTGGAGTTAGTTGTTATAGTTGTCTTTGTTAAGAGATTGTTCCTCTGTTGATTTTGTTACCCTCAATCAGCAGGCGTGGGAGACAAGCTCTCTCCTCTGAGTTTCAGTGGTCAGAGCAGTCTCTGCAGGCAAGCTCTCCTCTTTCAGGGAAGGTGTACAGTTATCTGGTGTTTGGACCTCCTCCTGGCTGAAGGTGAAGGCCCAAAACAGGATCTTTCCCAGAAGCTGTGTTGCTTTGTCCAGGAAGGTGGCTGGCCGTCTGGAGCCGAAGATGGCGCTGCTTCAGAAGCTCTGTGGCTCTCGCCAGGAAGGTGGCCAGTTGTCTGGAGCCGAAGATGGCGCCGCCCCAGAAGCTCTGCGACTCTCGCCCGTCCCAGAAAAGGCTGGCCTCTGTATTCCACACGGTCACCCGTGCAGCCTGCCCTCTGCGGAGTCCCGGAGCCAAGAAGTCTCCCACCGGCGCCTGTGACACAAACCTCTCAGGCCGGGCAGACCCCCGTGCTCTCACCAGGAAGGTGGCCGGCTGTCTGGTTCTTCTATAATTTTGTTGAAGATATTTACTAGCCCTTTAAGTGGGAATCTTTGCTCTCTTCTATACCTATTATCCTTTGGTTTGGTCTTCTCATTGTGTCCTGGATTTCCTGGATGTTTTGGGTAGGGAGTTTTTTCATTTTGCACTTTTTTTTGTTGTGTCAATGTTTTCTATGGTACCTTCTGCACCTGACATTCTCTCTTCTATCTTTTGTATTCTATTGATGATGCTTGTATCTATGACTCCTGATCTATTTCCTAGGTTTTCTTACTCCAGTGTTGTCTCCTTTCGTGATTTCTTTATTGTTTCTATTTCTAGTTTTAGATTCTGAATGGTTTTGTTCCGTTCCTTCACCTGTTTGATTGTGTTTTACTGTAATTCTTAGAGGGATTTTTGTGTTTCCTCTTTAACGTCTTCTACCTATTTTCCTGTGTTCTCTTGTATTTCTTTAGGGCATTATTTATGTTCTTAAATTCCTCTATTGTCATCATGAGATTTGATTTTAAATCAGAGTCTTGCTTTTCTGGTGTGTTGGGGTAACCAGGGTTTGCTGTGGTGGAAGAACTGGGTTCTGATGATGCCAAGTAGTCTTGGTTTCTGTTGCTTTTGTTCTTGGGCTCACCTTTTGCCATCTGGTTATCTCTGGTGTTAACTGGTCTTGCTGTCTTTGACTTTGGCTTGCCTCTCTTGCAAGCCTGTGTGTCAATACTCCTCAGGGACCAGTTCTTTCGGGGTGGAATTACAGTGGTAAGAGGAAAACTCATAGCTCTAAGTGCCTCCAAAAAGAAACTGGAGAGAGCTTACACTACCAGCTTGACAGGACACTTGAATGCTCTAGAACAAAAAGAAGTAAATACATCCAAGAGGAGTCAACGGTGGGAAATAATCAAGCTCAGAGCTGCAACCAACCAAATAGAAACAAAAAGAACTACACAAAGAATCAACTAAACTAGGAGCTGGTTCTTTGAGAAAAATCAACAAGATAGATAAACCCTTAGCCAGACTAACTAGATGGCACAGAGAAAGTATCCAAATTAATAAAATCAGAAATGAAAAGGAAGACATAACAATGGATACCATGGAAATTGCAAACATCACCAGATTGTACTACAAAAGTTTATACTCAACTAAATTGGAAAATCTGAATGAAATGGACAATTTTCTAGACACATACCAGGTGGCAAATTTAAACCATGAACAAATAAACCATCTAAACCATCACATAACCCCTAAAGAATTAGAAGCAGTCATTAATAGTCTCCCAACCTAAACAAGTTCAGGACCAGATGGGTTTAATGGACAATTCTGTCAGACCTTTAAAGAAAACCTAATGCCAATACTCTTCAAACTATTCCACAAAAGAAAAACACAAGGAACACTACCTAATTCGTTCTATGAAGTCATAATTATGCTTATATCTAAACCACACAAAGACCCAACAAAGAAAGAGAACTTCAGACCAACCTCCCTTATGAAAACTGATGAAAAGTACTCAATAATATTGCTGGCAACCAAATCCAAGAACACATCAAATCGATCATTTACCACAGTCAGGTAGGCTTCATCCAGGGATGCAGGGATGGTTCAATATATGGAAATCCATCAACATAACTCACTATATAAACAAACTCATAGATAAAAACCACATTATTATTTCATTAGATGATGAAAAAGCCTTTGACAAAATACAACACCCCTTCATGTTAAAAGTCTTGGAAAGATCAGTAATTCAAGGCCCATACCTAAACATAGTGAAAGCAATATACAGCAAACCAGTTGCCAACATCAAACTAAATGGAGAGAAACAAAGCAATCCCACTAAATTCACGGACTAGACAAGGTTACCCACTCTCCCCTTATCTATTCAATATAGGACTTGAAGTCCTATCCAGAACAATTAGACAACAAAAGGAGATTAAAGAGATACAGATTGGCAAGTAAGAAGACAAAATATCACTATTTGCAGATGATCATAAACTTACGTGACCTCAAAAATTCCACTAGAGAACACCTAAACAACTTCAGCAAAGTGGCTGGATATAAAATTTACTCAAACAAATCATAGCCTTCCTCTGCTCAAAGGATAAAGAGGCTGAGAAAAAAATTAGGGAAATGACACCCTTGACAATAGTCACAAATAATATTACATACTTTGGTGTTACTCTAACTAAGCAAGTGAAAGAGCTGACAAGAACTTCAAGTCTATGAAGACAGTAATTGAAGAAGATCTCAGAAGATGGAAAGATCTCCCATGCTCATGGGTTGTCGAGATTAATATAGTAAAAATGGCCATCCTGCCAAAAGCAAACTACAGATTCAATGCAATCGCCATCAAAATTCCAAATTAATTCTCTTTTTTAAAAAAAGATTTACTTATTTATTATCTATAAGTACACTGTAGCTGTCTTCAGACACTACAGAAGTGGGAATTAGATCTTGTTATGGATAGTTGTGAGCCACCATGTGGTTGCTGGGATTTGAACTCAGGACCTTTGGAAGAGCAGTTTGCGCTCCTAACCGCTGAGCCATCTCTCCAATCCCAAGTTAATTCTTTTATAGAGTCAGAAAGAGCAATTTGCAAATTCATTTGGAATAACAAAAAAAAAAAAAAAAAAAAAAAAAACAACCCAGGAAAGTGAAAACTATTCTCAACAATAAAAGGACTTCTGGGGGAATCACTATCCCTGACATCAAGCTGTATTACAGAACAATAGTGATAAAAACTATATGGTTTTGGTACAGACAGGCAGGAAGATCAATGGAATAGAATTAAAGACCCAGAAATGATCCCACATACATATGGTCACTTGATTTTTGACAAAGGTGCTAAAACCATCCAGTGGAAAATAGACAGCATTTTAAACAAATGGTGTTGGCTTAACTGGTGGTCAGTATGTAGAAAAATTCAAATTGACCCATTCTTATCTCTTTGTACAAAGCTCAAGTCCAAGTGGATCAAGTACCTCCACATAAAACCAGAGACACTGAAACTTATAGAGAAGAAAGTGGGGAAGAGCCTTGAACACATGGGCACAGGGGAAAAATTCCTGAACAGAACACTAATGACTTATGCTCTAAGATCAACAATAGACAGATGGGACCTCACAAAATTGCAAGTCTTCTGTAAGGCAAAGGACATTGTCAATAGGACAAAATGGCAACCAACAGATTGGGAAAATATCTTTACCAATCCTACATCTGATAGAGGGCTGATATCCAATATATACAAACAATTCAAGGAGTTAGACTCCAAACAAACAACCCTATTAAAATATGGGGTACAGAGCTAAACTAAGAATTCTCAATTGAGGTATACTGAATGGCTGAGAAGCACCAAAAGAAATCTTCAACATCCTTAGTCATCAGGGAAATGCAAAGCAAAACAGCCTTGAGATTCCACCTTACACCAGTCAGAATGGCTAAGATAAAAAACTCGATGGTAGCAGATGCTGGCAAGGATGTGGAGAAAGAGAAACACTCCTCCATTGCTGATGGGATTGCAAGCTGGTAAAACCACTCTGGAAATCAGTCTGGTGGTTCCTCAGAAAACTGGACTTAGTACTATCTGAGGACCCAGCTATATCACTCCTAGGCATATACCCAGAACTTGCGCCAACATGTAGTAAGGACACACTCTCCAATATGTTCATAGCAGACTTATTTGTAATAGTCAGAAGTTAGAAAGAACCCACATGTCCCTAAAGAGAGGAATGAATACAGAAATTGTGGTAAATTTACACAATGGAGCTCAGCTATTAAAAACAATGAATTCATGAAATTCTTGGGCAAATGGATGTAACTAGAAAATATCATCCTGAGTGAGGTAACCCAATCACAAAAGAACACACATGGTGTGCATTCACTGATAAGTGAATATTAGCTCAGAAGCTTGGAGTACCCAAAAAACAATTCACAGAGCACATGAGGCTCAAGGGAAGGAAGACCAATGTGTGGATACTTCCATCCTCTTTATAAGGGGGAACAAAATACCCCTGAGAGGAATTACAGAGATAAAGTGTAAAGCAGAGAGTGAAGGAAAGGCCATCCAGAGACTGCTCTACCTAGTGAGTCACCAAATCCAGACACTATTGTGGATGCCAACAAGTGCTTGCTTACAGAAGCCTGATATTGATGTCTTCTGAGCAGCTCTACTAGTGCCTGACAAATACAGAGGTGGACACTCTCAGCCAACCATTGGACTGAGCACAGTGTCCCCAATGGAGGAACCAGAGAAATGACCCAAGGAGTTGAAGGGGTTTGCAGCATCATAGGAGGAACAACAATATGAACCAACCAGTACCCCCCAGAGCTCCCAGGGACTGAAACACCAACCAAAGTCCACATTGAGGACCCCATGGCTCCAGCTGCATATGTAGCAGAGGATGGCCTTCTCAGTCATCAATAGGACCATTAGTTCCGTGAAGGCTCTATGCTCCAGTGTAGGGGGTTGTCAGGGCCAGGAAGCAGGAGTGGTGGGTTGGTGAGCAGGGGGAAGGGGAGGGAGGAAATACGAGGTTTTTGGAGGGGAAACCAGGAAAGGGGCTAACATCTGAAATGTAAATAAAGAAAATATCTAATAAAACAACAACAAAAAAAAAAAGAAGAAGAAAGAAGAAGGATGCTATGTCCTCTGGAGCTGGGGTTAGAGATAATTATGATTTCCTCACCATGGGTTGGGAAACAAACCCAGGTTCTTTGAACTGCAAGCATCCTCAACTGGCTTCTTTTCAGCTCATAAGAGAAATGATTTTAAAAATTTTAGAAACTTCATCATGAAATTCCAGTTTTACTAAGGTCATTTAACATCAGAAGTCATTGATATATTAGATCACAGTTAAAATTAAGAAAAACAAGCACTCATATTCAGCAATAAATACAAATAATTACAATTTTATTTGTTAAGATAATTTACTCATCAGTTAGGGATTTCAGATTTAATTCAAATTAGGGTTATGGTGAATTATCTCTGTATGTTCCAAAACAAATATTGAATTATCTTACCAATTTTGAGTTATATTTCTGTGATTGTTATACGACAATAACTTGGAGATAAGGGGATGATAAGTTATTTCCTCATAGTCTGGGTAATCTGAATTAGATTTCTAGAACACATGTGTCTGTGGAAGAAAAGAACCTTCTTGACAAGTGATATTTGATTTCCACATGTGCACCATGGCATATACATCCATATACAGCATGCACACACACAATTATATTACATTATTGTCTGTAATTTTGAAACATCTCTACCTTATAAAATAGCTTAAGATCAAGTCATGAGCTGAGTCGTGGTGGTATGTGCCTTTAATTCCAGAATTTCGGAGACAGAACCAGATAAAGGCCAGCTTTGTCTACAGAGTGAATGCCAGGACAGCCAGGGCTATACTGGGTAACCTTGTCACAACTCCCCACCACCACTCCCTTAAAAAAAAAAATCAAATCATGCTACTGGTAATTTGAGTCAATTGCCAAAAGAAAAGGTATATAATATACACAAGAATTACTACCCTCTTAGTATTGAGACTGGGGCTCAAACTCATGGTCTTTCTTGCGCAGCCTCCAAAATGATAGAATTATATGTATCACCACACCTCTCTTCAGAGATGATTCTTCTCCTCCTTCTCCTTCTCCTTCTCCTTCTCCTTCTCCTTCTCCTTCTCCTTCTCCTTCTCCTTCTCCTTCTCTCCTCCTCCTCCTCCTCCTCCTCCCCCTCCTACTCCTTCCTCCTCCTCCTCTTCCTCCTCCTTCTTTTCCTCCTCCACCCCTCCTCCTCTTCCCCCTCTATCCCCTCCTCCTTCTTCCCCTCCACCTCTTCCTCCTCTTTCTGTCTCTCTCCCTTTCTCTCCATTTTTCTTGTATGTGTACATCTGTGTGGTGTGTATGTATGTGTTTATGTGTACAGAGACCACATGTTGATGTTGAATGTCTTTCTCAATCCCTCTTTACTTTATTTACTGCAGCATGGTCTTGCCAAATCCCAAATTCATCATTTTCACTAGTCTAGCTAGACAGCTTTCTGTGAAGACCCAGTTTCTGCATCCAGAGCCCTGGTTCACATACTGGCCTCTATACCTGCCCAGCTCTTTATATAGGTACTTGGGAACTGAACTCTGGGTCTTCTGATTTTATGGCAAGTGTTTTATTGACTGAGGTATCTTTTAGCCTTTGGAACAACTATTCTTTTTTTTTTTATTACGTATTTTCTTCAATTACATTTCCAATGCTATCCCAAAAGTCCCCCCCCCCCCCACTCCCCTACCCACCCATTCCCATTATTTGGCCCTGGCGTTCCCCTGTACTGGGGCATATAAAGTTTGCCTGACCAATGGGCCTCTCTTTCCCGTGATGGACGACTAGGTCATCTTTTGATACATATGCAGCTAGAGTCAAGAGCTCTGGGGTACTGGTTAGTTCATAATGTTGTTCCACCTATAGGGTTGCAGATCCCTTTAGCTCCTTGGATACTTTCTCTAGCTCCTCCATTGAGGGCCCTGTGATCCATCCAATAGTTGACTGTGAGCATCCACTTCTGTGTTTGCTGTAGCCTCCAAACGATGACACCATTGCATACACTAGCAAGCCTTTGTTGCAAGGACGGTGATATAGCTGTCCCTTGTGAGACTAGGCCGGAACAACTATTCTTAATGGATTTGTTTTTGACCCTAAACAAAAGATGTGCCTAAGAACAAAAGAGTACAGAGAAGTTGTATAAAACATCTATAACAAGATAACAATAAAACTCAAAACTGAGTCCTACTGATTGTCTCACCTTCAAGTCTGTGTTGTCCAAGGTGGGTGTATAGTTAATGGCACTTGCTTTAAATGTCTGAACCATAAAGTTAGCAACAGGGTGCCAGTGCTGCTCTTTGAAGGGCCAGAGAGGCTCCCCTTTTAACTCTAGTCTATACAGGGCTAGGTTGCTGTTTGGAAGAATCCTTGGCATGTGATATTATAACTGTTTAATTCAAGTCAAGCCATTAGCTGGTGACCTGAACCATGCAGAAGTCATGATTAGATATCTATAGAAGATAGGAGCTTCCAGGGGCATGAGTTCAATCTTCCCACAAAATAATAAATTAAAGCAGTTTCCTCCAAGCTATTGTTCATAGAATTGATCATTTTAGAAATTTCTGACCTTGTATAACCATTATGGCTAAAAAATTGAATATAGTCATTATAAATAATTAAACCATCTTTTAAACTAACTTTAAATATTAATATATATTCAAAGTATTATTATGACATGAAAACGTCATTCCCTTAATCTGATCATTCTGCCAATTGAACAAAGTGCAAACTAGCTCTAGACATATTCTGGAAAAGGCCATGATGATCATGTTAGATTTCTTTGTTAGCTGACTGATAAGGAAAGAGAGGCATCCCTAAGGTCATCCAGAGTGACAACTCAAACTCAGTTCTCTTTTGAAATTGCCTTTAGAAACACACAGAAAAAACTTTCATCACAGTATAGAAAGACACATTTAATTACCTATCACCTTAATCATGAGCTTTGGTGTCAAATTATTTGGGGTTTAAGGTATATTCTTTGCATAAGTTTGTGTGTAGTTGTGTTTGTGAGGGTGTGCATATGTATTTATGTGCAGGCCAGAGGACAAACCTCAGATGTCATCCTTAGAAATGCCACTCACCTACTTTGGCTTCACTGTGTAACTCTGGCTGTCATGGAACTCACTCTGAAGACCAGGCTGGCCTTGAACTCATATAGATACATCTGTCTTTTCCTTCTAACTCCTGGGCTCAAAGGCATATGCCACCACTATCTGGGTCACTCACATCCTTTGAGACAGCACCACTTCTTGGTCTCAGAGCCCATCAACTATGCTCTACTTGGCTGACCAGCAAACCTCAGGAATTGTCCTGTCTCAGTCTCTCTGGTACTGAGTTACAAGGAGACATCTTCATGCTTGGTATTTTTATGTGGTTTCTAGAGCTTGAACACAAGGCATCAATGTTTTGAGGCAAGCATTAAGTTATATTTATTATAGAACCTTGAAGTATATACAGAAAGACAAACAGATAATGTGTTCTAGTATTCCTGTCTCCCACTTTTGAGATTATAAACATCTTATCATCATTCTTTTATTTTTTTATATTTTTTATTAGGCATTTTCCTCATTTACATTTCCAATGCTATCCCAAAAGTCCCCCATACCCTCCTTCCGTCCCCTACCCACCCACTCCCACTTTTTGTCCCTGGCGTTCCCCTGTACTGGGGCATATAAAGTTTGCCTGACCAATGGGCCTCTCTTTCCAGTTGTGGCCGACTAGACCATCTTTTGATACATATGCAGCTAGAGTAAAGAGCTCCAGGGTACTGGTTAGTTCATAATGTTGTTCCACCTATAGGGTTGCAGATCCCTTTAGCTCCTTGGGAACTTTCTCTAGCTCCTCTATTGGGGGCCCTGTGATCCATCCAATAGCTGACTGTGAGCATCCACTTCTGTGTTTGCTAGGCCCTGGCATAGTCTCACAAGAGACAGCTATGTCAGGGTCCTTTCAGCAAAATCTTGCTAGTGTATGCAATGGTGTCAGCGTTTGGAAGCTGATTATGGGATGGATCCCTGGATATGGCAGTCTCTAGATGGCCCATCCTTTTGTCTCAGCTCCAAACTTTGTCTCTGTAACTTCTTCCATGGGTGATTGTTTCCAATTCTAAGAAGGGGCAAAGTGTCCACACTTTGGTCTTCGTTCTTCTTGAGTTTCATGTGTTTTGCAAATTGTAACTTATATCTTGGGTATTCTAAGTTTCTGGGCTAATATCCACTTATCAGTGAGTACATATCATTTGAGTTCTTTTGTGATTGGGTTACCTCACTCAGGATGATGCCCTCCAGGTCCAACCATTTGCCTAGGAATTTCATAAATTCATTCTTTTTAATAGCTGAGCAGTACTCCATTGTGTAAATGTACCACATTTTCTGTATCCATTCCTCTGTTGAGGGGCATCTGGGTTCTTTCCAGCTTCTGGCTATTATAAATAAGGCTGCTATGAATATAGTGGAGCATGTGTCTTTCTTACTAGTTGGAACATCTTCTGGATATATGCCCAGGAGAGGTATTGCAGGATCCTCCGGTAGTACTATGTCCAATTTTCTGAGGAACCGCCAGACTGATTTCCAGAGTGGTTGTACAGCTTGCAATCCCACCAACAATGGAGGAGTGTTCCCCTTTCTCCACATCCTCGCCAGCATCTGCTGTCACCTCAATTTTTGATCTTAGCCATTATGACTGATGTGAGGTGGAATATCAGGGTTGTTTTGATTTGCATTTCCCTGATGATTAAGGATGCTGAATTTTTTTTAGGTGTTTCTCAGCCAGTATTCCTCAGGTGAGAATTCTTTGTTAAGAATCATCCATCCTGACCAAGTAGGTTTCATCCCATGGATGCAGGGATGGTTCAATATATGGAAATCCATCAATGTTATCCAGTATATAAACAAACTCAAAGACAAAAACCACATGATCATCTTGTTAGATGCGGAGAAAGCATTTGACAAAATCCAATACCCATTCATGATAAAAGTCTTGGAAAGATAAAGAATTCAAGGCCAATACCTAAACATGATAAAAGCAGTCCACAGCAAACCAGTAGCCAACATCAAAGTAAATGGTGAGAAGCTGGAAGCAATCCCACTAAAATCAGGGACTAGACAAGGCTGTCCACTCAACATTCAACATTGAACTTGAAGTCCTAGCCAGAGCAATTAGACAACAAAAGGAGATCAAGGGGATACAAATTGGAAAGGAAGAAGTCAAAATATCACTTTTTGCAGATGATGTGATAGTATATATAAGTGACCCTAAAAATTCCACCAGAGAACTCCTAAACCTGATAAACAGCTTCAATGAAGTATTTTATCTTTTATAGAAATCTACAGAGAATATGTCATCTGATTTGAATTTCTAGTTTGTTATACATACATGTTATACAATAACATCTCAATATGGTCCACACTGCTATTATACTAGTCAAATTGACCTTTTCCTCTTCCTCCCTTCCCTCTCTTTTCCCTCTTCTTCAGAAAGAGATTCAGAGTGTAGCCCTGAATGGCCGGGGACTCTCTATATAGACCAGGCTGGATTGAATTCATAGAGACCCACATACTTTTGCCTCCTGAGTACTGGGATTAAAGTCATGTGTTACCATTCCTGGCTGACATTCATTTCTTGGCATTACCTACTTAGCATTTTTAGTTTTCTTGATTATCTGACCATTATTTTTTTTGCAAGAGTACAAATGACCACCCCTTTTATTTTTTATTTTTTCTTTAGATTCATTTATTTATTTTAATTGAACTAATTTTTTATTATATTCAGCACAATATATATTTTATAGCAATCATAAAAATGATGGACATGTTATTAAATGAACATAAATAGATAAAGTCTTTTGGCTTCTTTGTTTGGTTTGGCTTTAGTAGAGCTTTAAAATCTTGGATTTTACTGTGGTACAAACCCAAAATAAGAACAATTTTTAGATATTGGAGTTCATTGTAATAAGGCTGTACTTCAGTGTCCCTCATATCACCAAAGGGTTTTACCTCCATAGTAGCTAAGCTAAGAATTGACAGCTCTGCTGTGCCAAGGAATAAATTGCAGGCATGATTATTTGGATATCTATTTCATACGGTGGTCAGAGCTATTTGACTTGAGTGATTGTCATCATTCTCAGCCTACAGGGAACAGGTTACATTCATTTAAAAAATGGTGTGTGTATTAAGATGGTTTATCCATGAAATCATTCATCAACTGTTTCAATGAAGAATGGTTCTGCTTGTAGGGTGGCACAGACATTAGGTGAGGATAAGATTCTGGTACATTGGCTGTGATGATTTTGAAAAGCATTCATCTCAGAAAAAGAGTAACTTATAAGGTCCTCTTCTTCAAAATTGATACAATAATTATAAATATCAAGCAAAACATTCAGTCTCACTCTTTGTTTTTCTCTTACAAGCCACCTCTCAAATTAATTGGCTACATTTCTTTTGGCTGTATAAATAATTTTGAAATATGTAAACTGTTTTGAAAAATTGTAGCATAGTGTAAAAACATCAAATAAACAATCCTACTAATAGAGACACTGAAAGAGAAGCATGATTTCAAGACCATTATGTGATACACAGCAAGACACTGTCACATACAAACAGGCAGAAAGTTCATATGGATTGTATAATATTGGATCTATTTCTCCAATACCAAATTAGAGAGACCACTGGATGACTGCCAACAAATTTCTAATTCCTCATATTTTTGAATTTCAATCAATTAGGATATGTTGGTAATATTAATTTTCATATTGAGATATATTAAGGAAAAGTGATTGTTACTTCCTGTTATTTTTGTTGTTAGAGGTGGAATTATGTTTTGTGGGTTGAAAGATTACTTTCTTGCTTTTTCTAGGGTGTAGTTTCACTCCTTGTATGGTGTTTTCCATCTATTATCCTTTGTAGGGCTGGATTATGGAAATATATTGTGTAAATTTGCTTTGTCATGGAACCACATGTTTTCTCTATCTATGGTAATTGAGAGTTTCGCTGGACCTAGTAGCCTGGGCTGGAATTTGTGTTCTCTTAGGGTCTGTATGACATCTGCTCAGGATCTTCTGGCTTTCATAGTCTCTGGTGAGAACTCTGATGTCATTCTGAAAGGCCTGCATTTATATGTTACGTGATCTTTTTTCCTTACTGCTTTTAATATTCTTTGTTTAGTGTATTTGGTGTTTTGATTATTATGTGATGATAGGAATTTCTTTTCTGGTCCAGTCTACTTGAAGTTCTGTAGGCTTCTTGTATGTTCATGGGCATCTCTTTCTTTAGGTTAGGGAAGTTTTCTTCTATAATTTTGTTGAAGATATTTACTGGCCCTTTAAAGGTCCTTGGGAATCTTCACTCTCTTCTATACCTATTATCCTTAGGTTTAGTCTTCTCATTGTGTGTTTAATTTCCTGGATGTTTTGGGATAGGAATCTTTTGCTTTTTGCATTTTCTTTGACTGTTGTGTCAATGTTTTCTATGGTTTCTTCTGCACCTGAGATTCTCTCTCTTGTATTCTGTTGGTGATGCTTGCATCTATGGCTCTTGATCTCTTTCCTAGGCTTTCTAACTCCAGGGTTGTCTCCCTTTGTGATTTCTTTATTGTTTCTAGTTCCATTTTCAGATCTTGGATAGTTTTGTTCAATTCCATCGCCTGTTTGGTTGTGTTTTCCTGTAATTCTTTAAGGGATTTTTGTGTTTCCTCTTTAAAGGCTTCTAGCTGTTTACCTGTGTTCTCCTGTATTTCTTTAAGGAAGTTATTTATGTCCTTCTTAAAGTCCTATATCATCATCATGAGAAGTGATTTTAGATCCTAATCTTGCCTTTCTGATGTGATGGTGTATCCAGAACTTGCTATGGTAGGAGAATTGTGTTCTGATATTGCCAAGTAACCTTGGTTTCTGTTGCTTATGTTCTTATGCTTGCCTCTGCCATCTGGCTATTTCTAGTGCTACCTGCCCCAGGTATTTCTGCCTGGAGCTCTTCCTTTCTGTGATCCTAGTTTTGTCAGAACTCCTCATTTTCAGCGGTCTCTGTGATCTTGTGATTCTGTGATCCTGTTATCCTGAGATTCTAGGTATGCCAGAGCTCCTGGAAGTCAAGCTGCCTCTAGGACCCTGAGATCCTGGTGTGACCAAGCTCCTGGGATCCTGTCATCCTGGGCATGTTAGAGTGCCCGGAAGTGGAACTTCCTCTGGGTGTTTTGGTACTAGCTGCAGAGTTTGTGCCCAAGGTCTGCTCAGGGCACTGGCCCAGAATGACTAGAAGGAACTTGTGCCACTGGTCTGGCAGAGTTCCTGCATGCCTGGGTCGCACTGGTCCCAGTTACTCCTGGTGTTAGGACAGATGCTGTGTCCTCCTCACCTCTGATCCTGTGATCTTGGCTGTGTTAGAGTGCCTGGGCGTAGAGCTTTCTCTGAGTGTTGTGGGACTGGCTGCGGAGTTTGTGCCCGACCACTCCTTTTAAAAATTTAGACTTTGTTAGTTTGATTTTTTTTGAGGGAACAACATTAACAAATATTCCAATGGCTCAAGTAAAATGTTTGTTTTTAGAATTTGGCACAAATGATGCTACTGTCCCCATGGCTACCAGCTTTTCCCAAAGATTATTATTATTTTTTCCAATCTGGTCACCCATAGTCACTGTTTTCTCTCTCTCTCTCTCTCTCTCTCTCTCTCTCTCTCTCTCTCTCTCTCTCTCTCTTTCTCTCTCTCCCTCTCCCTCCCCCTCTCCCCATCTTAAATTTACATTTGTCTCTGCCAAAGTAGAATTTAGTTTCATCCTGTGTGTTAGTGACTAGTTTTTAGAAGAACCATCTACTCCTTCTGCTTCTGGAGAGCCAGTTTATAGCCAACAAAACATGGCTTCATGTCACAGCCTTCCACAAATATTTGCATGCTAGATTCTTGTTCCCATAGGTCTACACAGCCTCCACAATGCTAGAAATGGAACTTAGAGATTTTTCTTTGTTTCATTGTCTGAGGTTCCAAAAAAGGTATGCCACCCTTTTCTTTTTCATATTCTTAATTCAATATACAAGACTTTCTTCATAAAGCTGTTTTAAAAAGCATTGAATAAACTAAATCTCTTGTTCTACAAAATTTACAACATAAAGTAAAGCTGAATTGGTTTCTTCTGATGATGATTCCTTACTTTTTCTAACTCTGTATTTCTTGTAAATATAGATAAACATTAGAACTCTGGAGAATGGAGAAACACTACAGTTTAAGAGCAATTATGCTCCTGCAGAGAATCTAAGTTCAGTTTCAAGTACCCCAGCAAGGTAGATATCAATCACCTAGACCTCTAGTCCCCAGGGAGACTTGAGACAACTGGCCCTTGCTGTCATCTAGACATACACATACCTCTTAAACCTTCCCAAAGAGCATCACCAATAGGGCACCAAGTATTCAAAGTATGTGAATATGTGGGACCTTCTCATTCAAACCACCACAATTAGTTAAAATTTTCTTATTAAAGTATTTTTATGCAATATATTTTGATCACATTCATTTTTCTTTCCCAACTCTTCCCAGATCCTCTCCACCTCTCTCTCCATGCAATTTTATGTTCTGTCTCTCTAAAACTTCCCCAATAATAGTTAAATTTTTTTTGAAAAGGCAAAAAATGAAACCCCTCCAATAAAAAAGAAAACTAATATTAATAACAACAAAACCTACCAAAAAACAAAACTAAACAAACAAACAAACAAACAAACGAAAAGTGAAAAAACATACCAACCAGAAAATGCACACAAAAAAACCCCTCAGTATATTTGTGTTTTATTGCCCATCTGCTCCTGGTTTGAGGACCCTGTGACACTCAATTGGGGAAAACTGACTTTCCCTTTCCTAGTAAGTATCAGTTGAAAATAACTTCTTGGTTAGGTAAATAGCTTCCAATTCCCTTCTCCGGGTTAGGATGGGGGTTGGAATGTTGTCTGGTTTGAACCTGTGCAAGTCTTGAGTGTGCTGTCAGTCTCTGTAAGTTCATACTGTTATCAGTCCTATTGTGTGTCTGGAAGATACTATGTCCTTGTAGTCACCCATCACCTCTGACTCCTAAATTTTTTTTCTGCCTCTTCTATATAGTTCCCAGAGCCTTGAACAGAAGTGTTTGATAAAGTCATCCTATTTAAGGCTGAATGCTACAAAATCTCTGACACATTGCACATTGCTTAGTTGTGGGTCTCTTTGTTAATTACCATCTACTCCAAGAAGAAGCGTCTCTGATGAGGGCTAAGCCATGCTTTCCTCTATGGTTTTAGCAATATGTCATTCGGAAGTCATTTTATGGTTATGTTCCTTTTGCTAGAATAATAACAATAGGTTTCCTCCCTGGTCTATAACCTATCTAACCCTAACCCTAACCCTAACCCTAACCCTAACCCTAACCCTAACCCTAACCCATTTGTGGTCTATTTAGCAGTGTCAGGTATGGGTTTCATTTCATGATGTGAAATTTAAATCCAGTCAAAAGTGGTTGATTACTACCATGATATTTATGCTACGGTTATACTAGTATATATGACAGGCAGGCCTCTGTTCTAGATGACCATCAGCTGTTGAATGAAAAATAAACATGTGGTATATTTATGTGATGGGATTTTATTTAGCTGTTAAAAAATGACATTTGCAGGTAAATGTACAGAGCTAGAAACAATCACTCTTTTTTTTTTTAAAGTTTTAACTTCTTTTTTATTAGATGTTTTCTTCATTCACATTTCAAATGCTATCCCCTTTCCTAGTTTCCTCTCCAAAAATCCCCTATCCCCTTCCCCCTCCCCCCTGCTACTCAACCCACCAACTCCCACTTCCTGGCCTTGGCATTCCCCTATACTGGGACATAGAATCTTGGAAAGACCAAGGGCCTCTCCTTCTTAGAAGGGGGAACAAAATACCCATGGAAGGAGTTACAGAGACAAAGTTCGGAGCTAAGACTGAAGGAAGGACCATTCAGAGACTGCCCTACCTGGGGATCCATCCCATAAATAACAACCAAACCCAGACACTATTGCATATACCAACAAAATTTTGCTGACAGGACCCTGATTTAGCTGTGAGGTTATGCCCGTGCTTGGCAAATATAGAAACAATCATTCTAAGTGAAGTAACTCACATACAAAGGCAAATACTGCATGCTTTCTCTTGTATGCGGATGCTAGCTTCTTAGATTTAGACATGTTTGTTTCAACTCAAATAACCATAGAAGTTAGGTAGCTAGCAAGGGGCAAAGGAGAGGGGAACGTTCCAGGGAAGAAAAAAAATCGTATATGTTGTTATGAAAAAACAACAAGGAAGCTGGAATAAGAGGGTTAAATGGCTAGGAGGATGAGAGGAGGGGGTAACAAAGGAAAGATGGGAAGGCACAACTAGCAGTAAAGACCTTTGGAAAAACCATATGGTAACCACGACAGAAAACCTTCTAATACACACACACACACACACACACACACACACACACACACACACACACAGACACACACACAGACACACACACAGACACACATACACACACGGATGAAAAGAATTTAAATGGAGTCACTGTATAATGGAGGGAGACAATGGACTAACTAGATATCTTAGGTCACCTAGTAAAAGCTCCAGTGCGAAGAACAGTTAACCTCTTGTTGAATCATTGCCCACAGGAGTCCTGTAGATCACTCAAACATCACAGGCTGTTGCCAAGGTTCAGACTATGGGCATAGAATTATGTAAAACTTGCTAGTTTCAAAGCTGCGGGATCCTCTGGGACCTTCCAGCATCACCCAACCTTTCAAGCTTGAGCTGCCCATCTGTGAAACAGGACTCACAGTGAGGAAGGTCAGCTGTCAATGAGATCATTGCAAAACACAGTGGTACCTAGTGACAGTAGCAGTTGGTGCTGATGTCTGACTGAGGTTAATAAGGCAGGGTGGGAACATGAGTGAGAGAATGTTTCTGGGGAATTGAACACACACACACACACACACACACACACACACACACACACATTTGCTCATCTCTGAAATGATACATATGACAACAATGACTGCAACAATGCCAAACTTGGTGAACCCGTAAGTGTTAATGGGGGATGCTAATGGGAGTATGGGTGAGGCTTTATCTTTTGCAGCAGGCATGACTCGGAAAACAAATGCATCACTAAAAAAGCAACCCCCAGCATGGGTGATGACTTTTGGAAGCAATGACCTAGGATAGCTCTTCACAACTTTCAGGCAACTATAGATCCAGTAAAAATCTGTTGTCAGGGTCTTCTCCCCTAGCAGATAGTTTACTGTTTCTATAAAGCTGGGGAGAGGCCTTCCAGAATCTTGTGCCTACTGTCCTAGACATGCAGCATTTTGTTTACCTCCTGACTCTCATCAGAGTTCAGAATGTTTTAATTTGGGAGAACACTGTCATCCCACACAATAGGAATGATCAAGGAACATCCTGCTGGCCTTTTACATTTAGAATTTGTATGTTTGTATATGTTCGTATTTTGGAGTACATGGGTGTGTATGTGTGTGTATATATGTATGCATGTGATTATGGAGGCCAGAGGTCAACATCAGGTGGTATGCTTCAGTAGCTGTGAACCATGTATTTTGAAATAGATGCCTTTCTGGAGCCTGAGGTACAATTGTGTTTTCTCTAGGCATCCTCTATTCTGGGCTCGCCAACTCTTGGATTACAAGTATATCCATCATGCAAATACTTTACCTACTGAGTTATTTCCCTGCCTCCTCAAATATAGTATTTTAAAATCTTCATCACATGTTGGGACTTTACACTTGTAAATTTTTATAGAAGGGACCTTTGTAAATGTATGTCCTGTTTTTTTTCATTTTAAGATAATTTGAACTTGAAACCACTGAGATGGCTCAGCAGGTAAAAGCACCTGCTTCCATACCTGAAAACCTGACTTTTATCCTCAGGATCCATATAATAGGAGTGAACTGATTCCCACAGGTCATTCTCTGATCTTTACATGTTCAGAGTGGTGCATGGTCACACAGATACACAAAACTACACACACAGACACATTGTAAAAAAAAAAAAGCCATAATGAAGGCTGAATAAAATGTAGTTCTGTTACGTTCTGAAAAAAAGAATTCTAGGTGAGCCTTATTTGGTGTTTGTTGGTGCCTAACCTCAAGTTGGAATCATGTGGGTCAGTTTTCTTTTTTTCTTTTTTTTTTTTTAATATTTTTTATTATTACGTATTTTCCTCAATTACATTTAGAATGCTATCCCAAAAGTCCCCCATACCCTCCCCCCCCACTTCCTTACCCACCCATTCCCAATTTTTGGCCCTGGCATTCCCCTGTACTGGGGCATATAAAGTTTGCATGTCCAATGGGCCTCTCTTTCCAGTGATGGCCGACTAGACCATCTTTTGATACATATGCAGCTAGAGCCAAGAGCTCCGGGGTACTGGTTAGTTCATAATGTTGTTGCACCTACAGGGTTGCAGATCCCTTTAGCTCCTTGGATACTTTCTCTAGCTCCTCCATTGGGGGCCGTGTGCTCCATCCAATAGCTGACTGTGAGCATCTACTTATGTATTTGTTAGGCACCAGCCTAGTCTCACAAGAGACAGCTATAACTGTGGTGAAACACTTAGATAAACAGGATTTTAGAGATTAATTTATGGCCATTTGTCTCTGTTACTTATAGGTCTTTTATTAAATTGCTAGGAACACGGGATGGAAAAAACTACCTACCACACGGTAAATGAGAAATACAAGGAAAGAGGAAGGGATAAATCTCCCCTTTGTGGCCACATCCTGAATGACCTTCTTTAAGCCATCATTTCTTAACAGTTCTCTCATCTCTCAGTACTGCTTTTGGTTAGGGAGCAATCATTTAGCAGATAAGCTTTGGGGAGATGCTTATTCAAACCATAGCTAGAAAAGACACAGGCATAAAATGTTGAGTTAGAATCTCTATTTTTTAATAGTAGATCATTAGAGGTCCATCTTTTTGCACAAATGTTTAAGTAGCACATATTTGCCTCATTATTACCTTCACCGTAGATTTCATATATTAATTTCCTTTTAGCAAATTTACTGTTTAAAATGCTACCATTTGGGCTGGGTGTGGTGGCACATACCTTTAATCTCAGTACTCGGGGGCAGAAGTAGGTGGCTCTCTATGAGTTTATGCCAGCTTTGTCTGTATGGTGAGTTTAAGGACAGGCAGAACTGTGTAGAACAGTGGTTCTCAGTCCCTGTGCTGTGACCTTTTGGAGGTTAAATGACCTTTCACAGGAGTCACATATCAGATTTCCTGAATACCAGATATTTACACTGCAATACATGACTGCAGAAAAATTATAGTTATTAAGAAGCAATGAAAATAATTTTATCATTGGGGAGAGGTCATCACAATATGAGGAACTACATAAAAGGGTTTCAATCTCAGGAAGGTTGATATCATTGACATAGAAGAACTTGTCTCAAAGATGTAAAAATCAATGAATGAATGAATGAATGAATCAATCTATCTATACTTTAAAGCTTTGAGATAAATGTACATTTTACTTTCAGAGTATAGTAATTTCTGTAGATTTACTTTAAATAGAGCAATCATTATTTTCTGCTTTCTTCCACACTACTTCTCCAAAGGTAAATACATTGGGTGCATCAAATTACTTTTTAATTTTTTACTATTGTTTTTCAACTTTATTATATCAGGTATATACTCCTGCAATGTATGTGAGCACATGGATTCCACAGTGCATTTGTCCAGATCAGAAGTGCAATGAGTTTGCTCTTTCCACAATAAACATTCCCTTAATTGGATCCAGGTTGTCAGGCTTGAGATAGCAATCACTTTTGCCCATTAATCTCTCTGGGCCTACTTTCAAAATTCTAACCATCTACCAGTAGTATTATACCTTGTTTTTCAGCTTTAAGTATTTTCTGATGACTTTCTAAAACAAAATGAAAGTATATTTGTTTTATTTAACTTTAGTTGGTTTTTCATGAATTTTACTTTATGCACCCCAGTCTCACTCACCTCCCCATCTCTCCCTAACTGCCCGCTGATTTTATAACTTTCCTCCCAAATGAAAACAATAAATAAATAAATAAATAAATAAATAAATAAATAAATAAGGATTAAGAAAATAAATAAAACAGCACCCAGAAGAGGATCCACTCCCAGGTGCTCTAGAATGCCCAGAATCTTAGGATCAGTGGTGAGTCGGACACAACATTTGTTCCAACACCACTGGGAGTAACTGGGACCAGCAGGATCCATAGACACAGGAACCCTGCCTGACCAGTGGCTTGGGTTCCTTCCAGTCTGTGCCAGTTTACCTTGGGCTTAAATTCTGCAGCCAGTCCCACAATACCTAGAGGAGGCTCAAACCTCAGGTGCTCTAGCACAGCCAGGATCCCAGGATCCCAGGATCCCAGGAGCTTGGTCACATAAGGATCTCAGGGACCCAGATGCAGATTGACTCCCAGGAACTCTTGCACACTCAGAATCTCAGGATCACAGGATCCCAGAATCACAGGATCACAGAGACAGCTGGACTATGAAGAGTTCTGACCCAGTCCGGATTACAGGAAGGACAGGCTCCAGTCAGATAGTGAGGGCAGGTAGCACTAGAGATATTCAATAGATGCCCCAGTGTAGGGGAACTGAGGGTGGGGAGGTGGGAGTGGGTGGGTGAGTGAAAGAACACCATCATAGAAGCAGGGGGAGGGAGGATGGGATAGGGCCTTCTGTGGGGGAAGGGACTGCAAAGGCATTAACATTTGAAATGTATAAAAAAAGAAAGAAAAAAAACCCTCACTATGGAAGCTGTAATGTGTCATGTTGTGTTATAACAGTATATCCTTTTGTCTAAACAGCCTTACTTGCATATATCATTACAGTGAGACTTTGTTCTGGTATGAGTCCTCTGGCTTCCACTATAATATCAGTACTGGATCCTCCTTAGGTCTCTTCTCTGATATCCTGTTGTAACTAGGTTACAGAGTTCCTACAGCTTTGGTTTTGCAGGACTGGTCTGTTCAAATGATCCAGCAGTTCATAGATGAGGTGAGTGTTTGGGTGCTGCGGACTGGCCTCAGTTCCCCCCCCCCCCAATCCGAGGGAGAAATCAGGTAGGCAGGAGTCAGCGAAAAGTGACAAACAGACATGGACACAAGGGAGTGTGCTGTATCTGAATGTAATTTTTCAAATCAAGCACCAGACTTTTAATATAGAAGAAAATAGAGAAGTTAGGTGACACATTAGTCAAGGTAGAATGAGGTTACTGGGTGTTTAATGAATCTTACACAAAACAGAGGGATGCAAACATAAAGACTAGCAGGAACTAGGCAATAAAACAACTGAGACAAAGTCAGCTCTATCTAAGGTCAGCTATATTCTTAGAAGCCAGATATGAGGTCTTTACACTCCTGGGGCAAGTGCTTTCATGCCCAAGTCATGGTTCTAATTAGGGAGTTCTTCTCTAGTTAACCTTCTCATGAATAATGCAATACCCTATCTAGTTCCTCCCTAAACCACATCCTGATCTATTTCCTAAACCATTGTAAAATCCTGTATATGGGAGTGACTTGGCTTTTATTTTATGTGATTGTGTGTGGGGATTTTCTACTAATAAGTAATGTAGTCTGCCATACATAACTATACTAAGAATCCTAAACTTACTTTGCTAAGCCTGCCCTGAGATTTCTAACTCTATGTAGTAGATTGTAATGCCTGATTTCTTTCACTATCTCTCTCACAATACTAGAGGCAATTCTGAGTGTTACTGAATAGGAAACATTCTTACTGACTTCCAAGCCCAGGGTCAGCTCAACGACTACCTACGGCACTGGTGAAGGCCAGGAAGCAAAGTTCAATTTTGCTTAGGTATTTGGCAAGTCATTGCTTGGAGACACCTATAGTAAAACAATGCTGAAAGAAGGACACAGATCCATTCACTTACTAACGCAAGGACAAATTTGGAGCATACATTATATAGGATGCCACGGTTCCAGGAGACTACATTTCCGTGAAATTTTAGCCTTGGGACTGTGTCCAAGTTTTTAGGCTTGTCACGTGAGTCACTACTTGAGTGGGTGTGGCAATGGGGTGGGCCAACTCAAAGCCCTGGATTTGGGCCTGGGTTCAATCTGATTTAGTCTGCAGCCCATGAGTTATCCAGCACTGTTCTGGTGAAGGACAGGGTCAGCTTATCCAGTGCCCCATAATTTTTTTTTTTTCGACACAGGGTTTCTCTGTGTAGCTCTGGCTGTCCGGGAACTCACTTTGTAGACCAGGCTGGCCTCGAACTCAGAAATCTGCCTGCCTCTGCCTCCCAAGTGCTGGGATTAAAGGCGTGCGCCACCACCGCCCGGCTGCCCCATAATTTTTATCTCTACCCTCTCCTTATGTGTTTCCCTCATCCTCCACCACTGCCATACATTGAATATTTTTTGGTCAGAATACTCAGTGTTCAGTGACAAATATATTTTGTATCTATAAATACTGTTCATACTTTATCCATAGTATACAGTAACTTTTTCTTTTTTCCCCAATTTCTTTTTTTTTTCTTTCTTGAAATTGTTTCTATCTAACCCAGGATAAACTTTGACTCAGGATCTCCATTTCAGCCACGTAAGTAAGTACTGAGATTATAGGCATCTGCCACCACACTCAACATTTTTTTATAACTCAGAAACTTTTCTCTTGTTAAGAATTAATATTTTTGCCTTGTTTAATTTTATTATGTGTATACAAATCCATGCTTACCTGAGTAGTTCAGTTTGAACCTTGGTTTGCAGGATGAAGACATAAAACTAGTTTGAACTGAATTGGGAGAGGGGACAGTATCTAAAAAGAGGGAAGTATAAGAGCTAAGGGCCTGTGGTTAAGGATGATGGTCAATGAGGAATGATGAGGTGACAACTTAGGGATTAAGGGAAGGAGAAGTTGAATAGATTGTTGGAGGATGGGGTACTGAGTGCATAGGGCTTTATGGTTTACAGTTAATATTAGTTGCTTTGTCTTAGTGTTCTATTGCTGACCAAAGCAACTCTTATAAGAGAAAGAATTTAATCTTGGGCTTGCTTACAGCTTCAGACAGAGGTTTAGTCCAATATTGTGATCCAATATTAGTCCAATATTGTGTCAGGGAGCATAACAACATACAGTCAGGTACTGGAATAGTAGCTGAGAACTACATGTTTATTCATAGGCAGAGAGACAAAGAGAGGGAGGGAGATAGGGAAGGTGGGAGGGAGAGAATAAGAGAGGGAGAGAAAGAAAGAAGGAGGGAGAGAAAGAGAGAGACTTTGGGTTTGGCATAGCTTTTGAAATTTCAAAGCCCGTCCTTGCAAACACAATTCCTCCAGTAAGGCACACTTCCTAATCCTTCTAATCCTTTCAAATAGTGTGCTCCCTGATGACTAAGCATTCAAATATATGAATTTATGGGAGCATTACTGTTGAAACTACCATAGTCTTGAGCTAATGATTAGAAGAAACTAATTTTAAGATTTTGGGTAGGAGGGAGAAAAGGACAGTTTTAAACCCCTTTATCCATTCCTTCTTTTTTTTTTTGTAGGCATGCTCTGTTTCCATTTAGGAACGATAGAAATGTTCTGTTGTTTGCAATAAGCTTTAATAGATTGAACGGGTTTTGTGCATGAGCATTTTGATGTCAGCCCTGGCTTGGATCTGGTTCTCTTATGCTGGGTTGTTTGTTCTGTTGTCTGTATGTTGCCTTGAGCAACTTGACAGTGTTCTGAGGATTCTTTTTTTTTTTTTTTTAAATCTCTAGAACATGGTTGTTTTCCTTTGCTTTCAAATCAATTCACAGTTGACTCCAGTTAAATCTCTTTTTAGTCAATCATTATGTAATAGAGAATTTTGTTTCAGGTCTAATGTTTAACACTACAGGACTCTGCTGCAACTCACTTATTTATTTTTATATAAATGGTTATTTTCATTTATTTAAAACATCTTAAGTTTTAAAAAAAGGAGCAAAATCCATGATGTACAAGTATTCAAGGTCCAATTCCTTATTCATAGTATGAAAATTATCATTGTATTCATACTCAAAATCACCTCTACCTGCTTTAGCCTTTGTGGTCACACAGGGAACTGGAAACAAGGAATCCCTTGCTTCTAACATGCAAAATGCAAAAATGAGAAATGAAAAAAAGCATTGTGTAAAATATATTCTACTTATTACAGAAGACAACTTTGGAGCATACAGAGAACTCAAGAGTGGCTGCTGAGATAGAGATATTGGGAGACTTTTTTTCTTTGAAAATGTAGAGTAGCAAAAGAGGAAGACTTTGTAGCAAAAACACAAAATTGGAGAAAGAAGAGAAGTGGCATGTTTAGCAGAAAGGCTTCTTGACCTATGCACAGAGTCACTATCAGAATAGTTTTCTTCATGAACAAAATTCTGTAGAGGCAAAAGGCAGTTTGGACCTCCACTTCAACTCAAGTCACATAGTTGTGCCAATATTGGGCAGAAACCAGTGCAACTACAAGCAGCTTTCTCTGTTAGCACACCAGTTTCTTTGAGAATGAGCAATTGAATCTGATCATGACTGGAAGGAGAGAGTAAAAGTAACAACCATTTTTTTTTCTTTTAAAAATTAAGGACATTAGTGGTATATAGCTTTTTAGTTGTCTCAAGAAATGAAGACTCCTTGGGCTGGTGAGATAGCTCAGTGGGTAAGAGCACTGACTGTTCTTCCTAAGGTCCTGAGTTCAAATCCCATAACCACATGGTGGCTTATAACCACCTGTAATGAGATCTGATGCCCTCTTCTGGTGCGCATGAAGACATCTACAGTGTACTTATGTATAATAATAAATAAATCTTAAAAAAAAAAAGAAATGAAGGATCCAGTGAGGTGGCCAAACATGGAAGGAACCAGGATGTCTAGGTAAAAAATACAACCTTGAACAATTCCAGTAGTAAAATAGTCTACAAGTTTTTAAGAGCAAGGGTAGGTAAAGGGTAGGTATATTAGATTAGGTCTGTATTAGGTTTTTCTGTGGTCTTTCTGTGGAGATAAAAATCCCTTTCAAGTTCATCAGCATCACTTTGCAGGGAATCATCATTTAGGAGATACTTGGGTTTACCTGAGGTAAAGAGAAAAGAACAGGCGGCCTCAATGAGTGCGAAGACTTTGATAGGATTTCTGAGTCAGAGTACATAGCAGTCAGGAGACTACAAGACAAGATCCTAACGATCTGCTGTAAGCTTACACGAACATCATGCTCTGGGATCTAGAGTATGGGAGGCACAGTGCTATAAAAGCGAGAACAAGCATATAAGTTGTGAGACTAGTGCAATTTTCCTTCTCTAGTTAGATCATTACAGGTGTCTTTAGGTGATTTTCACATTTTGATTGATGTGAAAAATCTTCCCCAATCAAGGAGTCAAGAAAGAATCTGCAAAGACATTTCCCCATCTTAGCTGGAGTGAAGTGATAATTGAGTTCAGACAAACAAAACAACACGTTCTACATCTCATAACAAAGCTGGCAAAATTACAAGACATCTAATGTGATAGACCTAGATAATCTTCCAGGGAAACCCGAGACCAAATGCCTCGAACAGTTTGTTAAGGGTTCTGCACTCTAAGTGGCCTCTAGATCTGTGCAGCTGCAGGCAATTTGCAGGAGAGGCAGTGTGGTGTGTGGGTCCCTGGCAAGGGATGTTCATTTGAGACTATCCCCTCCAACAGCTTTTGCCATTCATCATTTCCACATCCAGATGGCTCCCATTGTCTATAGATTCCTCTTTTTTTTTTTCTTTTTTTTAGTGCAAAGTGGCCGCTCTTAAATCTGTCATGTATTAGTGTTGGAAGCAATTTTATTATTCATCTAGTAGTCCAATTACCACTCTTTATAGAAGAGGAAGTGGAAATCCAAAGAAGGGAAATATCGTGGTCAAAACTACCCAGTTCCGTTGTGTCACAGCTGAAGGAAGAACATTTTTATCTCTTGGATCTCTGCCTGGTGGGTGCTTCTTTCAGTTCACCAGAACCTGATCATTTTGGGGGAAACTTGTGGCCCAGTATTTGAAGTCAGTGGATGATGAATTCAAGTCTCATCTCTGTGATTTGGTCGTTATGTGACCTTGGGTAGTTAATCCTTACTTCTCTCATTTGTGAAATGAAGTTGGCAATAGAACCTTTAACACAAACTGTCAGGAGGGCAAGTGGATAGTGATGCTTAAAGTGTTTATTGCAGTATCTGGTACACAGCATTACTCAGCGAATCAATTTTTATTTCTACAGATGCAAATCCTTTTACATTAGAGCATAAAGAACTTTTGGGGGCTGGGGAATGCAGTTAGTATTTTCTGGATGAGTATCTAATATATATTAGATATATTATATATTATCAAATCTTGATTTCTGGATACAACTGTACATCTATCATGCATGCATACATACTCTAATATATATATATACTATATATACATATAGCACCTCTGGTAGCTATAAAAGAACTTCTGTAGGAATCATTTTATTAGATAGGAAGGTAAAGAAAATATTTTAAGTTCTCAGATAATGGTTTCTCTCTCATTGTCTACTGCACAGCACTTAATGTTGAAGATCAGTGGGCCTGTGCTACCAACTTGAAGCCCCCACCCCCCCCCCCCAGGTGAAGAAGAGAGGCTCTGGATTTTTAAAGTAATGCACATAATTAATTAAGGGCCAGTTTGATTTTTTGAAGAATGTGATATTTTGTTCACAAGAGGAAAAAAAAAATCACTGACATGCTCTGAATTTCCTATAGTGGCTGATATAAGGTCACTAATGTTTAGAGGGACAGTTAATCTACTGAGAAATCTGAGAAGAAAAGCAAATGAGGGGATAGACAGAACATCTTAATAGTTAAGAGTGTGTACTGTGTTTAGGAAGCACCCAAATTCCACTCTCTGTCTCCTTGTCAGGTGGCTCACAACTGCCTGTGACTCTGGTTCCAGGGCATCTGATGGCTCTGACCTCTTTGAGCATCTCTATTCATAGGCACACATCTACAGACACACATCAACCCGTATACTAAGACATCATGAAGAAGGCAAATGAAACTAAATACTTTATAGGTTTTCTATAACTTCCGATAGAAGACAAAGATCTTGTGGAGTATGATATACCCGAGACAAACACATAATGAAAATAGTATCTTTGAGACACATTTATTCTTCACTAGCAAGTGTCTTTGTTTTCATAACATATTTTCCACTAATACACATTTAATTTTCGTGGCGATGGATCAGGATGCTCCACTGACTAGATGCAGATGGATTATATGAATCAGAGGTGTGTGAGATGTGGTTTTGGGGTCATGCCACAGAGTTTAGAAGTGTGAAATGGAATACAGCTTGCTGCGTGTTTAAAGTCTGCCTAGTATGGTTCTTGGGCACTTTAGGTCCATTAGAACCTAGCTTTTCCAGGTGCTGCTGCAAAGAGCTTTACAGAGCTGGCCCTATCTACCCCTGCATGGTCTCTTCTTTGGAGCTGGCTCCTCTCCCATGCCTGGGCTGCTGATATCCCTGGGAATTGGAAGTTGTCTGACTACAGTTACATAGCATAGCTTATATATTAATTAAGCATACTTCTACCTGGTGAAGGCTCTCCTCTTCCCCATGCAGAAACCTTTAGGAGTAGACTGTCGGCTTTGTGCAGTGAAATGGAAGCTTCTTACTTATGACCCCTGAATCCTGCCTGCTGAGGTATTAATAAATCTCTTCTCCAGAGGACATGCCAGTCAAGGACACCTCTTTCTTCGTCCCTCTTTTCTTCTCCGTGCTTGGAAATCCCACAGAGCAGTTAATTATTTGCAAGTTACTGGTCTGAGGGAAACCTTCCTTTGGAATTTCCTTGCTTTTGTAAACCTAGAAGTTGTGCTCAAAGTTAACACAAAGGCAAAGTTCTATTTGGGCATAGAATAAATGCAAATATCGAAGGTTCATTTAGGTCAGGGGTTCTCAGCCTTCCTAATGCTGTGACCCTTTAGTACAGCTCCTCATGTTGTGGTGACCCCAGACCAAAACAAAATTATTTTTGTTGCTACTTCATAACTGCTACTGGATTTGAATCACAACATAAGTTGTTTTGGAGATAGAGGTTGGCCAAAAGGATTGCAACTCACAAGTTGAGAACCATTGACTTAGATGGACTCAGCATTCCATTGAGAAGGAGTAGGCTGGGGTTCTTTTAAAAAGACGTGAATGCCTGTGCCTTGGCATTTGCTGTAGGGCCCAGGACAGGTGGGGCCCAGGGCAGGCAGGGCCCAGGCAAGCTTAGCAGATAAAACCGGCTCAGATTAGGGTCGCCCTGAATGTTTTAGGTGCATTGTGATATCCAGGTGAGGGTGCAAACTTAGTGATTCTGTATTTCTCAGACTTTCTGAAGTATCATCAGATGATAAGAAGAGGACCCTGTGGTGGATTTGGTTCTGGCCAGAATGCATGTTGGCAGTACGATTCCTATCAGGAAGTATCTGATGCTCAGGAGTTTTGTTTACTCTCTGATTTCTGTATTTTCATTTCAACAAAGATGCTAAGATTTAAGAAAATTTGGAATATTCCACACACATACAAATCCTAGCATGAGATGGCTAGATCATGACAATATGTGTTACTTATGGAATTCTGTTTTCTTTTCTTTTTGATTTTTGAGACAGGATTTGTCTGTGTAGCCTTGGATGTCCTACAACTCACTCTGAAGATCACATTGGCCTCAAATTCACAGACATCTGCTAGCCTCTGACTCCTGAGTACTGGGATTAAGGGCATACTTTCACTGTACAGTGTAACTTTATTTTTTTTTAAACCTATTTTATTTATTTTTTTTTTCCATTTTTTATTAGGTATTTAACTCATTTACATTTCCAATGCTATACCAAAAGTCCCCCATATCCACCCACCCCCACTCCCCTGCCCACCCACTCCCCCTTTTTGGCCCTGGTATTCCCCTGTACTGGGGCATATAAAGTTTGCAAGTCCAATGGGCCTCTCTTTCCAGTGATGGCCGACTAGGCCATCTTTTGATATATAAGCAGCTAGAGTCAAGAGCTCCGGGGTACTGGTTAGCTCATAATGTTGTTCCACCTATAGGGTTGCAGATCCCTTTAGCTCCTTGGCTACTTTCTCTAGCTCCTCCATTGGGAGCCCTATGATCCATCCATTAGCTGACTGTGAGCATCCACTTCTGTGTTTGCTGGGCCCCGGCATAGTCTCACAAGAGACAGCTACATCTGCGTCCTTTCAATAAAATCTTGCTAGTGTATGCAATGGTGTCAGCGTTTGGATGCTGATTATGGGGTGGATCCCTGGCTATGGCAGTCTCTACATGGTCCATCCTTTCATCTCAGCTCCAAACTCCGTCTCTGTAACTCCTTCCATGGGTGTTTTGTTCCCAAATCTAAGGAGGGGCATAGTGTCCACACTTCAGTCTTCATTCTCCTTGAGTTTCATGTGTTTAGCAAATTATATCTTATATCTTGGGTATCCTAGGTTTGGGGCTAATATCCACTTATCAGTGAATACATATTGTGTGAGTTTCTTTGTGAATGTGTTACCTCACTCAGGATGATGCCCTCCAGGTCCATCCATTTGGCTAGGAATTTCATAAATTCATTCTTTTTAATAGCTGAGTAGTACTCCATTGTGTAGATGTACCACATTTTCTGTATCCATTCTTCTGTTGAGGGGCATCTAGGTTCTTTCCAGCTTCTGGCTATTATAAATAAGGCTGCTATGAACATAGTGGAGCATGTGTCCTTCTTACCTGTTGGGGCATCTTCTGGATATATGCCCAGGAGAGGTATTGCTGGATCCTCCGGTAGTACTATGTCCAGTTTTCTGAGGAACCGCCAGACTGATTTCCAGAGTGGTTGTACAAGCCTGCAATCCCACCAACAATGGAGGAGTGTTCCTCTTTCTCCACATCCTCGCCAGCATCTGCTGTCACCTGAATTTTTGATCTTAGCCATTCTGACTGGTGTGAGGTGGAATCTCAGGGTTGTTTTGATTTGCATTTCCCTGATGATTAAGGATGTTGAACATTTTTTCAAGTGCTTCTCTGCCATTCGGTATTCCTCAGGTGAGAATTCTTTGTTCAGTTCTGAGCCCCATTTTTTAATGGGGTTATTTGATTTTCTGAAGTCCACCTTCTTGAGTTCTTTATATATGTTGGATATTAGTCCCCTATCTGATTTAGGATAGGTAAAGATCCTTTCCCAATCTGTTGGTGGTCTTTTTGTCTTATTGACGGTGTCTTTTGCCTTGCAGAAACTTTGGAGTTTCATTAGGTCCCATTTGTCGATTCTCGATCTTACAGCACAAGCCATTGCTGTTCTGTTCAGGAATTTTTCCCCTGTGCCCATATCTTCAAGGCTTTTCCCCACTTTCTCCTCTATAAGTTTCAGTGTCTCTGGTTTTATGTGAAGTTCCTTGATCCACTTAGATTTGACCTTAGTACAAGGAGATAAGTATGGATCGATTCGCATTCTTCTACACGATAACAACCAGTTGTGCCAGCACCAATTGTTGAAAATGCTGTCTTTCTTCCACTGGATGGTTTTAGCTCCCTTGTCGAAGATCAAGTGACCATAGGTGTGTGGGTTCATTTCTGGATCTTCAATTCTATTCCATTGGTCTACTTGTCTGTCTCTATACCAGTACCATGCAGTTTTTATCACAATTGCTCTGTAGTAAAGCTTTAGGTCTGGCATGGTGATTCCGCCAGAAGTTCTTTTATCCTTGAGAAGACTTTTTGCTATCCTAGGTTTTTTGTTATTCCAGACAAATTTGCAAATTGCTCCTTCCAATTCGTTGAAGAATTGAGTTGGAATTTTGATGGGGATTGCATTGAATCTGTAGATTGCTTTTGGCAAGATAGCCATTTTTACAATGTTGATCCTGCCAATCCATGAGCATGGGAGATCTTTCCATCTTCTGAGATCTTCTTTAATTTCTTTTTTCAGAGATTTGAAGTTTTTATCATACAGATCTTTCACCTCCTTAGTTAGAGTCACGCCAAGATATTTTATATTATTTGTGACTATTGAGAAGGGTGTTGTTTCCCTAATTTCTTTCTCAGCCTGTTGATTCTTTGTATAGAGAAAGGCCATTGACTTGTTTGAGTTTATTTTATATCCAGCTACTTCACCGAAGCTGTTTATCAGGTTTAGGAGTTCTCTGGTAGAATTTTTAGGGTCACTTATATATACTATCATATCATCTGCAAAAAGTGATATTTTGACTTCCTCTTTTCCAATTTGTATCCCCTTGATCTCCTTTTGTTGTCGAATTGCTCTTGCTAATACTTCAAGTACTATGTTGAAAAGGTAGGGAGAAAGTAGGCAGCCTTGTCTAGTCCCTGATTTTAGTGGGATTGCTTCCAGCTTCTCTCCATTTACTTTGATGTTGGCTACTGGTTTGCTGTAGATTGCTTTTATCATGTTTAGGTATGGGCCTTGAATTCCTGATCTTTCCAAAACTTTTATCATGAATGGGTGTTGGATCTTGTCAAATGCTTTTTCTGCATCTAACGAGATGATCATGTGGTTTTTGTCTTTGAGTTTGTTTATATAATGGATTACATTGATGGATTTTCGTATATTAAACCATCCCTGCATCCCTGGAATAAAACCTACTTGGTCAGGATGGATGATTGCTTTAATGTGTTCTTGGATTCGGTTAGCGAGAATTTTATTGAGGATTTTTGCATCGATATTCATAAGAGAAATTGGTCTGAAGTTCTCTATCTTTGTTGGATCTTTCTGTGGTTTAGGTATCAGAGTAATAGTGGCTTCATAAAATGAGTTGGGTAGAGTACCTTCTACTTCTATTTTGTGAAATAGTTTGTGCAGAATTGGAATTAGATCTTCTTTGAAGGTCTGATAGAACTCTGCACTAAACCCATCTGGTCCTGGGCTTTTTTTGGTTGGGAGACTATTAATAACTGCTTCTATTTCTTTAGGTGATATGGGACTGTTTAGATGGTCAACTTGATCCTGATTCAACTTTGGTACCTGGTATCTGTCCAGAAATTTGTCCATTTCGTCCAGGTTTTCCAGTTTTGTTGAGTATAGCCTTTTGTAGAAGGATCTGATGGTGTTTTGGATTTCTTCAGGATCTGTTGTTATGTCTCCCTTTTCATTTCTGATTTTGTTAATTAGGATTTTGTCCCTGTGCCCTTTAGTGAGTCTAGCTAAGGGTTTATCTATCTTGTTGATTTTCTCAAAGAACCAACTCCTCGTTTGGTTAATTCTTTGAATAGTTCTTCTTGTTTCCACTTGGTTGATTTCACCCCTGAGTTTGATTATTTCCTGCCGTCTACTCCTCTTGGGTGAATTTGCTTCCTTTTTTTCTAGGGCTTTTAGATGTGTTGTCAAGCTGCTAGTATGTGCTGTCTCCCGTTTCTTCTTGGAGGCACTCAGCGCTATGAGTTTCCCTCTTAGAAATGCTTTCATTGTGTCCCATAGGTTTGGGTACGTTGTGGCTTCATTTTCATTAAACTCTAAAAAGTCTTTAATTTCTTTCTTTATTCCTTCCTTGACCAAGGTATCATTGAGAAGAGTGTTATTCAGTTTCCACGTGAATGTTGGCTTTCCATTATTTATGTTGTTATTGAAGATCAGTCTTAGGCCATGGTGGTCTGATAGGATACATGGGACAATTTCAATATTTTTGTATCTATTGAGGCCTGTTTTGTGACCAATTATATGGTCAATTTTGGAGAAGGTCCCGTGAGGTGCTGAGAAGAAGGTATATCCTTTTGTTTTAGGATAAAATGTTCTGTAGATATCTGTCAGGTCCATTTGTTTCATAACTTCTGTTAGTTTCACTGTGTCCCTGTTTAGTTTCTGTTTCCACGATCTGTCCTTTGAAGAAAGTGGTGTGTTGAAGTCTCCCACTATTATTGTGTGAGGTGCAATGTGTGCTTTGAGCTTTACTAAAGTGTCTCTAATGAATGTGGCTGCCCTTGCATTTGGTGCGTAGATATTCAGAATTGAGAGTTCCTCTTGGAGGATTTTACCTTTGATGAGTATGAAGTGTCCCTCCTTGTCTTTTTTGATAACTTTGGGTTGGAAGTCGATTTTATCCGATATTAAAATGGCTACTCCAGCTTGTTTCTTCAGTCCATTTGCTTGGAAAATTGTTTTCCAGCCTTTCACTCTGAGGTAGTGTCTGTCTTTTTCCCTGAGATGGGTTTCCTGTAAGCAGCAGAATGTTGGGTCCTGTTTGTGTAGCCAGTCTGTTAGTCTATGTCTTTTTATTGGGGAATTGAGTCCATTGATATTAAGAGATATTAAGGAAAAGTAATTGTTGCTCCCTTTTATTTTTGTTGTTAGAGTTGGCATTCTGTTCTTGTGGCTGTCTTCTTTTTGGTTTGTTGAATGATTACTTTCTTGGTTGTTCTAGGGCGTGATTTCCGTCCTTGTATTGCTTCTTTTCTGTTATTATCCTTTGAAGGGCTGGATTCGTGGAAAGATATTGTGTGAACTTGGTTTTGTCGTGGAATACTTTGGTTTCTCCATCTATGGTAATTGAGAGTTTGGCCGGGTATAGTAGCCTGGGCTGGCATTTGTGTTCTCTTAGTGTCTGTATAACATCTGTCCAGGCTCTTCTGGCTTTCATAGTCTCTGGTGAAAAGTCTGGTGTAATTCTGATAGGCCTTCCTTTATATGTTACTTGACCTTTCTCCCTTACTGCTTTTAATATTCTATCTTTATTTAGTGCATTTGTTGTTCTGATTATTATGTGTCGGGAGGAATTTCTTTTCTGGTCCAGTCTATTTGGAGTTCTGTATGCTTCTTGTATGATCATGGGCATCTCTTTTTTTATGTTTGGGAAGTTTTCTTCTATTATTTTGTTGAAGATATTAGCTGGCCCTTTAAGTTGAAAATCTTCATTCTCATCAATTCCTATTATCCGTAGGTTTGGTCTTCTCATTGTGTCCTGGATTACCTGGATGTTTTGAGTTAGGATCCTTTTGCATTTTGTATTTTCTTTGACTGTTGTGTCGATGTTCTCTATGGAATCTTCTGCACCTGAGATTCTCTCTTCCATTTCTTGTATTCTGTTGCTGATGCTCGCATCTATGGTTCCAGATCTCTTTCCTAGGGTTTCTATCTCCAGCGTTGCCTCGCTTTGGGTTTTCTTTATTGTGTCTACTTCCCCTTTTAGTTCTAGTATGGTTTTGTTCATTTCCATCACCTGTTTGGCTGTGTTTTCCTGCTTTTCTTTAAGAGCCTGTAACTCTTTAGCAGTGCTCTCCTGTAAATCTTTAAGTGACTTATGAAAGTCCTTCTTGATGTCCTCTATCATCATCATGAGAAATGTTTTTAAATCTGGGTCTAGATTTTCGGTTGTGTTGGGGTGCCCAGGACTAGGTGGGGTGGGAGTGCTGCGTTCTGATGATGGTGAGTGGTCTTGATTTCTGTTAGTAGGATTCTTACGTTTGCCTTTCGCCATCTGGTAATCTCTGAAGCTAGCTGTTTTAGTTGTCACTGTTAAGAGCTTGTTCTTCAGGTGACTCTGTTAGCCTCTATGAGCAGACCTGGAGGGTAGCACTCTCCTTAGTTTCAGTGGGCAGAGTATTCTCTGCAGGCAAGCTCTCTTCTTGCAAGGCAGGTACCCAGATATCTGGTGTTCGAACCAGACTCCTGGCAGAAGTTGTGTTCCACTCACTAGAGGTCTTAGGATCACGTGTGGAATCCTGTGTGGGCCCTTGCGGGTGTCAGGCGACTCAGCTGGCAAGGTAGCCGGGGCTCGAGTGGAGTGGAAGGGGTTTGTGCCCCAGATCAAGCCCGGGTAGCCTGCTTCCCTATGTACCGCAGTCTCAAGTTCCACGCGATTGGATTGGGGTAGGCGCTGTGTTCCACTCACCAGAGGTCTTAGGGTCCCGTGGGGAGTCCCGTGTGGGCCCTTGCGGGTGTTGGGCAAGACTCTGCTGGCAAGGTAGCCCGGGGCTCGAGTCTCGAGTCGAGCGGAAGGGACTTGTGCCCCAGATCAGGCCCGGGTAGCCTGCTTCCCTATGTACCGCAGTCTCAAGTTCCGCGCGATTGGATTGGGGCAGGCACTGTGATCCACTCACCAGAGGTCTTAGGGTCCCGTGGGGAGTCCCGTGTGGACCCTTGCGGGTGTTGGGCAAGACTCTGCTGGCAAGGTAGCCCGGGGCTCGAGTCTCGAGTCGAGCGGAAGGGACTTGTGCCCCAGATCAGGCCCGGGTAGCCTGCTTCCCTATGTACCGCAGTCTCAAGTTCCGCGCGATTGGATTGGGGCAGGCACTGTGATCCACTCACCAGAGGTCTTAGGGTCCCGTGGGGAGTCCCGTGTGGACCCTTGCGGGTGTTGGGCAAGACTCTGCTGGCAAGGTAGCCCGGGGCTCGAGTCTCGAGTCGAGCGGAAGGGACTTGTGCCCCAGATCAGGCCCGGGTAGCCTGCTTCCCTATGTACCGCAGTCTCGAGTTCCGCGCGATTGGATTGGGGCAGGCACTGTGATCCACTCACCAGAGGTCTTAGGGTCCCGTGGGGAGTCCCGTGTGGACCCTTGCGGGTGTTGGGCAAGACTCTGCTGGCAAGGTAGCCTGGGGCTCGAGTCACGAGTCGAGCGGAAGGGACTTGTGCCTTAAACCTATTTTAAATGATGGTTCTTATACACTCTTTTAGCCTACCATCCACCCAACTTAGTGGGAAAGAAAGGACACAGGGGAAGTGGACCAGTTTAGCAAGGTTCTTTGGAGCAACTTCTGTCTGTGTTGTCTGAAAATTGGCAGTTACAGGTCAGCAGCAGCAGATCAATCCATTCAAAAACACCAGCAGTCTACTTTGGTAGAGTTGGGATAGCAAACAAGAATCAAGAGTGGTGGCACTACCTAGCAGAGACAGCCAGGCCTTAGCCTCAGCCTGAGTCAGGAATAGGGACCAGGAGGAACACCATGAGAAGTTCTCGGCTGTGCCTCTCAGGGAAGAGAAGATCAGTGAAGACTAGAGACCCACAAGCATTGTGCAGCTAAGTATACCAGCATGACAAGCTCAGCTTCCAACATGTTTTAAACCCTCCAAACATCTTGTGATCCCCACAGCTGTTGCTTTAGCATGTCTGAATGACATCACTCTGCCAATCAGCTCGAGTTCACAAAGTGGCAAGAAACTGCAGCACACCACCAGAAGTTTCCTGGTGCGTTTCTATCTATGGCGCCCCAACAAACGTAGCTCAACTATGTAATGTAAGGCAGACCGATATATGCTGCTGTTAGTAAAGAATCCTTCATCACATGTCTTTTCACGTGCTTGCTTTAGCAGAACATCCCTTTACTATGTCCACTTCAGCTAAATGTTTTTTTTTTCATGTGTTGGCCCCAGCAAAACACCATCTAACTGACTTTCCAAAGAACCCTTACGTTTTCACTTCAGTCCAGCAATTTTATGTTTTTAAAATTTCACTTTTCTGAGAAAGTCCTGGAATTTTGGAGGAAAAAGTGAGTTGGTGTGTGCACACGAAGATTCTCTTTAGTCCAACCTTCCTCTAGCCCTCCTCCCCAAATAGAGACTAAAATTGCATTCAGCAGTCACTCCAAGAAGAACTAATCTCCCTTATAATGTTTGGTTTTCTGAGTTCAGTGGGCGCCACTCTCAGTGGGCCAGATGTCATTTACTTTTTTTTTGTAGCACACAGTGTTTTCTCAGCTTGATAGCTCAACTTCCTGAAAACCTTCAGAGTAGTCCCCAGTTCTGACTCCTGGAAGTCTGTTGTGAAGGTGTGGTCTGGGTGGCTTCCCTCCGAGAGCCTTGAGGAAGAAACTGTTCTATTCTTTCCTCTGAGCAGCTTGTGGGTTTTGAGTGTTCTCTGCTTTGTGGGAGCATCACCTGCCTCTAGGCATCATCTTCTCACAGAGTGCTCTCTGTGTGCAAGCTTATTTGTTCACACATTCTCTTTTGCCAGAAAACCACTCATATTCCACTGGGGCCTAAACCAAAGATCCCATCTTAACTAATTACAGCCAAAGCAACTTTATTTTCAACAAGCCCCCATTCTGAGAGATTGGGAATTAGAATGTCAGTACATTTGCAGAACAAATTCAGTCCCTGATGCCTTGTAATGAAGTCACTTTTAGCATGAAAGAGAAGAATATATTTAAAGATGATGTGAACCTGTTGGAAGTAAAAATATCTTTTCTCCTCCTTAGGCCTGGGCATGCTTGGGATGGTGCTTTGAATGTGTTGACTGTTTCTATCAAATACATTTGATAGATTTATTTTACTATTTTTCTTTTTTTATATATTTTTTTATTACGTATTTTCCTCAATTACATTTCCAATGCTATCCCAAAAGTCCCCCACACCCCCCCACCACTCCCCTACCCACCCATTCCCATTTTTTGACCCTGGCATTCCCCTGTACTGGGGCATATAAAGTTTGCCTGTCCGATGGGCCTCTCTTTCTAGTGATGGCCGACTAGGCCATCTTTTGATATATATGCAACTAGAGTCAAGAGCTCCGGGACAAATAATATAAATATCTTGGCGTGACTCTAAGGAAGTGAAAGATCTGGATGATAAAAACTTCTAATCTCTGAAGAAAGAAATTAAGGAAGATCTCAGAAGATGGAAAGATCTCCCATGCTCATGGATTGGCAGGATCAACATTGTAAAAATGGCTATCTTGCCAAAAGCAATCTACAGATTCAATGCAATCCCCATCAAAATTCCAACTCAATTCTTCAACGAATTGGAAGGAGCAATTTGCAAATTTGTCTGGAATAACAAAAAACCTAGGATAGCAAAAAGTCTTCTCAAGGATAAAAGAACTTCTGGCGGAATCACCATGCCAGACCTAAAGCTTTACTACAGAGCAATTGTGATAAAAACTGCATGGTACTGGTATAGAGACAGACAAGTAGACCAATGGAATAGAATTGAAGACCCAGAAATGAACCCACACACCTATGGTCACTTGATCTTCGACAAGGGAGCTAAAACCATCCAGTGGAAGAAAGACAGCATTTTCAACAATTGGTGCTGGCACAACTGGTTGTTATCGTGTAGAAGAATGCGAATCGATCCATACTTACCTCCTTGTACTAAGGTCAGATCTAAGTGGATCAAGGAACTTCACATAAAACCAGAGACACTGAAACTTATAGAGGAGAAAGTGGGGAAAAGCCTTGAAGATATGGGCACAGGTGAAAAATTCCTGAACAGAACAGCAATGGCTTGTGCTGTAAGATCGAGAATTGACAAATGGGACCTAATGAAACTCCAAAGCTTCTGCAAGGCAAAAGACACCGTCAATAAGACAAAAAGACCACCAACAGATTGGGAAAGGATCTTTACCTATCCTAAATCAGATAGGGGACTAATATCCAACATATATAAAGAACTCAAGAAGGTGGACTTCAGAAAATCAAATAACCCCATTAAAAAATGGGGCTCAGAACTGAACAAAGAATTCTCACCTGAGGAATACCGAATGGCAGAGAAGCACCTGAAAAATTGTTCAACATCCTTAATCATCAGGGAAATGCAAATCAAAACAACCCTGAGATTCCACCTCACACCAGTCAGAATGGCTAAGATCAAAAATTCAGGTGACAGCAGATGCTGGCGTGGATGTGGAGAAAGAGGAACACTCCTCCATTGTTGGTGGGATTGCAGGCTTGTACAACCACTCTGGAAATCAGTCTGGCGGTTCCTCAGAAAACTGGACATAGTACTACCGGAGGATCCAGCAATACCTCTCCTGGGCATATATCCAGAAGATGCCCCAACTGGTAAGAAGGACACATGCTCCACTATGTTCATAGTAGCCTTATTTATAATAGCCAGAAGCTGGAAAGAACCTAGATGCCCCTCAATAGAGGAATGGATACAGAACATGTGGTACATCTACACAATGGAGTACTACTCAGCTATTAAAAAGAATGAATTTATGAAATTCCTAGCCAAATGGATGGACCTGGAGGGCATCATCCTGAGTGAGGTAACACATTCACAAAGAAACTCACACAATATGTACTCACTGATAAGTGGATATTAGCCCCAAACCTAGGATACCCAAGATATAAGATATAATTTGCTAAACACATGAAACTCAAGAAGAATGAAGACTGAAGTGTGGACACTATGCCCCTCCTTAGATTTGGGAACAAAACACCCATGGAAGGAGTTACAGAGACAAAGTTTGGAGCTGAGATGAAAGGATGGACCATGTAGAGACTGCCATATCCAGGGATCCACCCCAAAATCAGCATCCAAACGCTGACACCATTGCATACACTAGCAAGATTTTATTGAAAGGACCCAGATGTAGCTGTCTCTTGTGAGACTATGCCGGGGCCTAGCAGACACAGAAGTGGATGCTCACAGTCAGCTAATGGATGGATCATAGGGCTCCCAATGGAGGAGCTAGAGAAAGTACCCAAGGAGCTAAAGGGATCTGCAACCCTATAGGTGGAACAACATTATGAACTAACCAGTACCCCGGAGCTCTTGACTCTAGCTGCATATATATCAAAAGATGGCCTAGTCGGCCATCACTGGAAAGAGAGGCCCATTGGACTTGCAAACTTTATATGCCCCAGTACAGGGGAACACCAGGGCCAAAAAGGGGGAGTGGGTGGGCAGGGGAGTGGGGGTGGGTGGATATGGGGGACTTTTGGTATAGCATTGGAAATGTAAATGAGCTAAATACCTAATAAAAAATGGAAAAAAAAAGAGCTCCAGGGTACTGGTTAGTTCATAATGTTGCACCTACAGGGTTGCAGATCTCTTTAGCTCCTTGGATACTTTCTCTAGCTCCTCCATTGTGGGCCCTGTCTGTGTATGTTTCTGTGTGTGTCTGTGTGTGTAAATGTAGGTGTCGGAGGAGGTCAGAAGATGCCTATGGTAGAGCTGGGGTTACAAGTGGTTTTGAACCACCTGATGTTGGAGGATGGGAAGCAATGTTGGGTTCTTTGCAAGAGCAGCACCTACCCTTTAGCCCTGGGCCTCCTCTCTAGCCCCTGGTTATATGTGTTATTGATGTGATCTTGAAAATCAGATTGTCTCCAAAAACAATTTGTACTAACCATAGAAAGTTTTTAGGGAAGACAAGTTCCATTTATGTATTTATTTATTTATTTAATTTTTTCATTTCTCATGTGTTTACTCCCAAAGCAAAGGTATGCCCAGGATACAAACACTGATGTTCTATGTGGAACAAAGGCAGTAGCTTTTTGCTTTGCAAAAGCATATGTTTCATTTTACCAATGTCTTTCTACTTCAGAAAACAAGTAAAATTATATCTCCTTCAAATTTGCAAAGATTTAGTCTCCAGTAATTCCCTGGGGTTTAAAAGTCTATAGGATTCCTTATTCCAATTTTCCATCATCATCATCATCTACAATATTAGATACTAGCAAAATATTGGACTAGGCTTGGTGAGAAACCTTGACATTCTTAAGTCATCGTTCCTTGTTAATCTGTCTGAATTGTTGTAACAAAATATCCTAGTCTGGTGGGATATAAACAACAAAAGATATTTTTTTTACATGTTGGGAGGCTAGAAAGTTTAAAATTAAAGAACTAGCAGATTAATTGTCAGATGGGAATCTAATTCCTTACAGACACTTGTTATTTCCATGCTAGCTTCCCATGGTGGAAGATGTGAGGGATTTGTGGGACATCACCAATCCCGTCCTTGAAGACCTAATCACAACCTAAGCATGCTTCCTAACGCTGTCATCTCACAGCTGGGTTTCAACAAATGAATTGGACAGGACATAAACATTGACACCGAGACAGACCAGATGGTCCACTCCTCCCTGGGGCATGAGGTAAGCACTTTCAAGCGTTGCTAAACACGGTTAAGGAGAACCCAATGCTATTAGAATTGTTAGTTCTGTGCTGAGCTTTTGTGATGCTTTTACTCTAAACACTCTCTTAGTGCTTTCTGTGAGTGATTACAACTGTCAGAGTGGAGTCCTTTGCCAGGCTTGTCCTTTATAGCTAGCTGGCAGTCTCAAGTGGAGAACTGTCAGTTAAGTATTCCCTTTCCTGGCAACTGACTGTACTGCCCTTACGACAGTCTGGCTGTTTACTCTGAGAACATTCCAGCAGCTGCAGAGGACTTCTAGCCACAGCCCCCAGCTCTGCCTAATGGGATTCTCCCTTCTTCACCCATACAGATAGCTTGTATCAGCCTTGAAAAATAGAACATGGAGCTATAAAGTCCCACAGCCATCTTCACCCAGGCTAAAGGGGAGGCACTTCTACACTCCCCAGCAGGAGGGGGCTGAAGAACACCACGGAGTGACCGGGTTAGGTATAGCCAGGTATAGAGAAATCAGAAACAAGAGATGGTGGAAAGTGTAGAGAAAGTGAGGAAGACAAGAGAACCAAGGATGAAGAGAGCGCTGTGGAGGGCTAGGTCAAGAAACTGTGGGTCCTGGTTGTTGAAAGAGGTCCAGAGAGCTTCCAAGCATAAAGATAGCTTGCATACTCATACTCTACACTCCAGAGCTTCAATACCGGTCACTGGAGGAGCTGTAGATCTCAATACCTGACCTCTGCACAAGGAGCTGGCACTAGCAAGTGCTGCCTGTTACCAGGAATCAAGGAGAACAGTGGCTGCCAAGGGCTGGGGCTGCTGGTATTTAAGCCTCCAGTGTAAGTACTCAGAGCTCCAGGCCTTTGGTTTCTAAGGCCTGGAGCAACAAGCCTCTGGCTTGCAGGATTTGGAGCTGAAACAGCAGGCTTTGGGCTCAGGGGTCTGAGACAGCCAATGTTAGGAAATTGTCCCAGTTACTCACAATTTCTTCCTTTTTTATGGTGTTTTGACAGTGTTTTTAAGATATATTTTAGCTCAATTTAGATCATTATACAGATAGCTTGACTGACAATTGTTTCTTGACTATACAGTACTCCAAATCAAGTCATATTAAAATTTTTTGCACTCTAACTCAGTAATGTTTAAGTAGCTTCCAGGCTTATCACCCTATGATGTTATCAATGACTTTTCCTCTTGATGTGATGAAATAACCTCAGAAAACCAACTTCATAAAGGGTTGGTTGTGGGCCATGTATGATGGTAACATTTTGTCAAGGGTGGAGAATGCATTCTGAGAGAAGTCGAGGCTAGCTGGTTGCATGGCATCCACAGTCAGGAAACCATAAGTGGTAGGGCCAGTTTGTTTTCATCTTTCTACTGTGTCTTCAGTCCACAGGAATGGTGCTGTCCACACGTAGCACTGTGTTCCCTGAGATGATCCTATCTGGGTAGACGAAAAAAAGCCCAGGCAGCTGACTGGTAACAATAACATTATTCTCTGTTAGTATTCAGTGTTTTAAGATTGCAGGGTATAGACTATATAAGGGGTTGGCAAACTATGTAAAAACATTTGTTGTTGTTGAGGCAAGGACTCATTATGTAGCCTTAGGTGGCCTGAAATTCAGAGGGATCTGCCTGGTTTTGCCTCCCTAGTGCTTGGGTTTAAGGGATATGTAGCAACACCTGGCTCAGTAAACTATTTTTTATGGACCAAATTTTAGTAAGTTCACTGGTATGAATGAAATATTGGAATGCTCATTCATACACTTAGTCTGTGCCAGCTTCTAAATTGATGACCAAATCGACTGGACAGTGAGGAGATGCGGTCTGATAAGCTTTCTATTATTATTACTGTCTTATTTTTTTTACTTGACGTACTATTTACTTACTATTTGATCCTCAGATACAAAGCTTGGTGGCTTTTGAGTTGTATCATTATCGATGCTTTGCTTGGTTCACAGCACTCCATCTTTGAGTGCTGTAAAGGTACAGTGCAGGCTCACGATGGAGGGCACAGAAATAGAACCTAATTTAGATGGATGCGAAGAGATATTCAAAAGTGGCATCAAATGCAAAATCTGGAATGTTTACAAGTTAAGATAGGCCAGAAAAGGGAAGGACACTCGGAGCAAGAGGGGGAGTTTTGAGAAATTTTACATCTAAAAGAAAACTTGATAGCTCCATTGGAAGAAGAGCCAAACGTATGGGTATTACCAATATCACTGTTATATGTTAAATAAGGTTAAGCTAATTAGCATGAACCAGTGACCTTACAACTTTTCTATAGTTAACTGAGCATATAAAATTAGATGTTATCTACTCTTTTAGGGCAGAAGTCACAGGATTTCTATTTTCGTTTGTTGTTTGTTTGTTTTGAGACAGTTTCATGTTGCTTAGGCCAGTCCTGAACTTGCTTTGTTGAGATGACCTTGAACCTCTGATTCTCCTGCCTCTATGGTCTGAGGTTACAGGTATGTACCATTATTGTGTATGGTTTTGTGTGGTTCTGGGAATTGAACCAAGACTTCCTGTGTATTAGACAAGCATGGCACTAACTGAACCACATGTCCATACCAGCACACTTTTTCTTAGAAGGAAATTAACAAATAATTTGGTTTTGTTAATTCTGTCATAGGCTTTTATATCTATCCTTGTAGTGTGAAGGCAGCTATAGCCAATGTATATCAATGATCACTGGTTATGTTTTAACAAAACATTATTTATAAATACTAGAATTTGTACTTTATATTATTTTATAAGATATTGGTACTTTAGATCTTTTTAAATGATTTTTTTATTAACAGATAAATGTATCAGATTTGCTATGTAGCTGAGGCTAGCCTTGAACTCATGATCCTCTACCTTCCAAGTGCCATGACTGTAGGCATGCAGCAGTAGACCTTGCTTTTTTCAGCAAATTAAACATGTTCAAATGATTATCTGGGGTGTGACAAAACAGGATCAAGGGTGAATTTGACTTATGTGCCACAATTTGTAGAGTACTATGTTAGTCTTCCGTTTCTGGTGTGCAAAATGGCCATTTATTTTCCCTATCAACCACCCAAGGTGTTTATAGTGGAGGGAAACACTTTTGTCCTTGAGAGTTCTTGGCATAGAACCGCACACCCAGATGAAAGCTATCACCCCTCTAGAGTCATGAGAATTAATTATCTGCAGTTGCAAGATGTACAGATTTTTTTGGAGGTTGATGAGAAATTTATCTTTTCCATGAATAATTTTTGCTAAAAGAAGGAATGCATTTTGCATATGTAATAGATTCAAGGATGACTGTATTATTCTAATATTTCTAGACCATAGGTTGATAAGTAGTTTCTTGAGTAGACAACATTATATGTTGGTTGTATCAAGTTGGAAACCCTGTGGTGGGCTTTACCTTACTCTTCTCAGTGAGCTTATTCCTACTTTATGTGGTTTGTAGGATAGATTGGACTTGAGGAGATATAATCAGAGGTCACCTTCATGAGTTCATTTTGGTTCTTGCAGTGGTGGAACTCTCTTGCTTGTCAATCACTCCATCACCGAGCCCTATCCTCACCCCAAGCGTCCCTCTTTTCTGATCATCACTTTTGAATTATGCTCCCCCAGCCCAGAAGATTTCTTAGGCAAATCTCATATACTTTAAGGTAACAGAACAGTTTCACTATCAGATGTTATAAAATTTAGTAAGTCTTGCCATGGTGTGAATGAAATGCTTTCCCCTGTCCCCTGTAGGCTCATGTGCTAGAACATCTGGGACCCAGCTTGGTGGCACTATTTTGGAAGGTTGTGGGTCCTGAGTGACAGTGGTGGGTCATTGGGATCTGGTCTTTGAAGGTTATAGCATGGTCCTGCTTCCAGTTTTGTTTTATGCTCCCCATATGTCACCATGTTTAGAAGCTAAAGCCTTAAGCTCCCACTGCCATGGATAAGAGTTGCTCGTCTGTGCCTTCTCCACGGTGATAGACTTAGCTTACCTACAGCAGTGAGCCAGAAGAAACATTCTGTTCTTTAAGTTCTCTCTACCAAGCATTCTTTAAGAGTGGAGAGGTAAATAGTTGACTTGAAACTTAATCAAAACGTTAATATCTTTTGGGAGAGTGGAGTCAGTTTTCATTAAGAAGGCTGAGAATACCCATACTACAGTAGATGGACCAATACAATGGACAAATACATATTGGCAGCCCTTAGTCCACTGCAAGGGTTGAAAACAAACACTCCACTTCTGCTCACAGTCAGCTATTGGATGGATCACAGGGCTCCCAATGGAGGAGCTAGAGAAAGTACCCAAGGAGCTAAAGGGATCTGCAACCCTATAGGTGGAACAACATTATGAACTAACCAGTACCCCGGAGCTCTTGACTCTAGCTGCATATGTATCAAAAGATGGCCTAGTCGGCCATCACTGGAAAGAGAGGCCCATTGGACACGCAAACTGTATATGCCCCAGTACAGGGGAACACCAGGGCCAAAAAAAATGGGAATGAGTGGGTAGGGAAGTGGGGGGGGAGGGTATGGGGGACTTTTGGGATAGCATTGGAAATGTAATTGAGGAAAATATGTAATAAAAAACAGAGCATCAGGAAGAACAAAAACAAAAACAAACAAACAAACAAACAAAAAAACAAAAAAAAAAACCAAAAAACCAAAAAACAAAACAAAACAGAAAAAAAACCAAACACTCCTCCATTGCTTGTGGGATTGCAAACTGGTACAACCAGTCTGGACATCAATTTGGCATTTCCTTAGAAAATTAGAAATAGTTCTATCTGAAGACCCAGCTATACCACTCTTGGATATATACCCAAAAGATGTCCCACCATACCACAGCAATACATGCTCCACCATGTTCATAACAGCCTTATTTGAAACAGACAGAAGCTGGAGACAAACTAGATGTCCCTCAACTAAAGAATGGATACAGAAAATGTGGTTCATTTACACAATGAAATACACTATTTAGCTATTAAGAAAAAGGACATGATTAGTTTCTCAGGCAAATAGATGGATTTAGAAAATATCATTCTGAGTGAGGTACCTCAGACCCAAAAGGTCATGCATGGCATGTACTCACTGATTAGTGAATATTAGCCAAAAAGTATAGAATATGTAGGCTACAACCCAGACCATAAGAATTGTAACAAGTAGAAAGGCCAAAGTGAGGATGTTTCAGTTCCACTTAGAAGAGGGAAGGAAATAATCATGGGACGTAGAGGGTGGGAGGGACCTGGGTGGAAGAGGGGAGGGGAAGAAAAAGGGGAACAGGACCAGATATGGGGCAGGGGACAGGAGAGAAGCCCAGAGGGCCAGAAGAATGAATGGAAATAAGTAGCATCGGGGGTGGGTGGGAGTTGGGGGGGCCTTCTAGAAAGTACCAGGGACTTGGAAGGTGAGAGACTCTAAGGATTCTTTGGGGGTGACCTTAGCCAAAATACCCAACATTGGAGAGAGACAACTCAGAGTCCATGTCCAGTAGATAGAAAATGCCTCTACTGCAGGGACAGGGTTACTAACCCACAGTCAAAACTGACCCAGAACTGTTCCTGTCTAAATGAACTGCAGGGACAAAAATGAAGAAAAGACTGAGGGAAAGGCATTCCAGTGACTGGCCCAACTTGGAATTCATCTCATGGTGGGGCACCAAGGCCTGGCACTATTACTGATTCTATGATGTGCTTACAGATAGGAATCTGGCACGACTGTCCTCTGAGATGCCCAACCAGCAGCTGACTGAGACAGACAGATACTTATACCCAACCATTGAACTGAAGTCAATGACCCCTATGGTTGAATAGGAAAGGACTGAAGAAGTTGAAGGGGAGAGTGACTCCATAGGAAGACGAGCAGTCTCAACTAACCCAAATGCCAGGAAGTTTCCAGAGACTGAGTCACCAAGCAGGAGCATACAGGTCTGCGCCAAGAACCCTGGCAATTATATAGCAGTGGTCTTCCTGGTCAGGCCTCAGTGGGAGAAGATGCGCTTAATCCTTGAGAGACTTGAGGTCCCAGGGAAGGAGAGTTTGGGGATGGAGAGCACCCTCTCAGAGGCAAAGGGGAGGAGGAATGGGTTGAGGAACTATGGAGGGCAGGTCAATGACAGGAATGTAAATAAAAAAATACACGTGAAATAGGGAGGGAATTGTGGTAGGGAGGATGGGGGAGGCATCGGAGTGGAAGGAATAGGAATGGGCTTGACCAAAACTCAATGTGTGTGTATGCAAAATTCTTAAACAATAATAATTAAAAATATCTTTCATGGGCTGGAGAGATGGCTCAGCAGTTAAGAGCACTGACTGCTCTTCTGGAGGTCCTGAGTTCAAATCCCAGAAACCACATGGTGGCTCACAACCATCTGCAATGAGATCTGACGTCCTCTTCTGGTGTGTCTGAAGACAGCTACAGTGCACTTATTTATAATAATAAATAAATGTTTGGACCGGAGCAACAGGAATTGAATGGAGCAAGTAGAGGCCCTAAATTCAATTCCCAGCAACCACATGAAGACTCACAACCACCTGTAGAGCTACAGTGTACTTTTATACATAAAATCAATCAATCAATCAATTAATCAATCAATCTTAGAAAAATACTTTTCATGGCTTATCCAGTTTCTCTTTATCCACATTTCCCTCCTAGGTTTGTTCCCTGACCTCTCAGTTCATCTGTGCAGAAAGGTCACACAACACATTCTCTCTCTGTCTGTCTTTCTCGATGTCTCTGTCTCTCTTTCTCTGATTAACCTTTTTATTGTCTTGTTTCTGCTCCTCTGGAGTTGAGAGAAGTCTGTATGTGTCTGTCTGTGTGTCTGTGTGTGTCTGTGTGTATTTATATGTGTCTGCCTGTGTGTGTGTGTGTGTGTGTGTGTGTGTGTGTGTGTGTGTGTGTGTTGTGGTTTGGTCTCCCTAGGCCCATAGGTTTGAATGCTTGCTCATCAGAAAGTGGCACTATTTGAAAGAATAAGGAAGTATGGACTTATTGGAGAAAGTGTGTCACTGTGGGTGAGCTTTGAGGTTTCAAAAGTTCATGTCGGGCTGGTGAGATGGCTCAGCAGGTAAGAGCACCTGACTGCTCTTCCGAAGGTCCTGAGTTCAAATCCCAGCAACCACATGGTGGCTTACAACCATCCCTAATGAGATCTGACTCCCTCTTCTGGTGTGTCTGAAGACAGCTACAGTGACTTACATATAATAAATAAATAAATCTTTAAAAAAAAGTGCATGTCAAACCTCTTTCTCTACTTTCCTGATGCCTGTAGATTGCGATGTAGAACTCTCAGGTTCCTCTCCAGCACCATGTCTGCCTGTGTGCCATCATGCTTCCTGTCATGATGATTGTGATAGTTCATATATGCTTAGCCCAGGGAGTGGCACTATTAGAAGGTGTGGCCCTGTTGGAGTAGGTGTGTCACTGTGGACATGGGCTTTAAGACCCTCATGCTAGCTGCCTATAAATTAGTCTTCCACTAGCAGCCTTCCAATAAAGATATAGAACTCTCAGCTCTGCCTGCACCATGTCTGCCTGGATGCTGCCATGCTCCCACCTTGAGGATAATTGCCTCAACCTCTTAACCTTCAACCTCTTAACCTATAAGCCAGCCCAATTAAATATTGTCCTTATAAGAGCTACCTTGGACATGGTATTTGTTCATAGCAGTAAAATCCTAACTAAGACAATGATACTGGATTAAATATCTGAAACTGTAAGGAAGCCCCAATTAAATACTTTCTTTAAAAAGTTGCTGTGATCATTGCATCTTTTCACAGTAATAGAACACTAAGAAATATGTATGTTTGTAAGAAATATGTGTGTGTGTGTGTGTGTGTGTGTGTGTGTGTGTGTGCGCGCGCGCGCGCATATGTGTGTGATATGTCTGGGTCTCTCTGTGTGTGTTGAACTTAGAGAAAAACAAAATATTTATTTTCATTTGACTGTTGTGACTTTCATGACAAAGATAACACTTTATCTCTTGCTTATAGGAAACATTTTGTTTAAGAACAAGGACAACTTCATTAATTTAAAAGAAAAATCGGACAAAGGCAGGCAAGCTTTATATCTTGGCTGCTGCCCATAGGAAGACAATGGAGAAGAGAAGGGAAAAATAGCCAAGCTGCTTTTTTTTTTAATTAGGTATTTTTCTCATTTACATTTTCAATGCTATCCCAAAGGTCCCCCATACCCACCCCCCCAACCCCCTACCCACCCACTCCCCCTTTTTGGCCCTGGTGTTCCCCTGTACTGGGGCATATAAAGTTTGCAAGTCCAATGGGCCTCTCTTTCCAGTGATGGCCGACTAGGCCATCTTTTGATACATATGCAGCTAAAGACAAGAGCTCCCGGGTACTGGTTAGTTCATATTGTTGTTCCACCTATAGGGTTGCAGTTCCTTTTAGCTCCTTGGGTAATTTCTCTAGCTCCTCCATTGGGGGCCGTGTGACCCATCCAATAGCTGACTGTGATCATCCACTTCTGTGTTTGCTAGGCCCCGGCATAGTCTCACAAGAGAGAGCTATATCTGGGTCCTTTCAGCAAAATCTTGCTAGTGTATGCAATGGTGTCAGCATTTGGAAGCTGATTATGGGATGGATCCCTGCATATGGCAATCACTAGATAGTCCATCCTTTTGTCACAGCTCCAAATTTTGTCTCTGTAACTCCTTCCATGGGTGTTTTGTTCCCATTTCTAAGAAAGGGTAAAGTGTCCACACTTTGGTCTTCGTTCTTCTTGAATTTCATGCATTTGGCAAGTTGTATCTTATATCTTGGGTATCCTAAGTTTCTGGGCTAATATCCACTGATCAGTGAGTACATATTGTGCGAGTTCCTTTGTGATTGGGTTACTTCACTCAGGATGATACCCTCCAGGTACATCCATTTGCCTAGGAATTTCATAAATTCATTTTTTTAATAGCTGAGTAGTATTCCATTGTGTAAAAGTACCACATTTTCTGTATCCATTCCTCTGTTGAAGGGCATCTGGGTTCTTTCCAGCTTCTGGCTATTATAAACAAGGCTGCTATGAACATAGTGGAGCATGTGTTCTTCTTACCGGTTGGGACATCTTCTGGATATATGCCCAGGAGGTATTGCTGGATCCTCCGATAGTACTATGTCCAATTTTCTGAGGAACCGCCAGACTGATTTCCAGAGTGGTTGTACAAGCTTGCAATCCCACCAACAATGGAGGAGCGTTCCCCTTTCTCCACATCCTCGCCAGCATCTGCTGTCACCTGAATTTTTGATCTTAGCCATTCTGACTGGAGTGAAGTGGAATCTCAGTGTTGTTTTGATTTGCATTTCCCTGATGATTAAGGATGTTGAACATTTTTTCAGGTGCTTCTCTGCCATTCGGTATTCCTCAGGTGAGAATTCTTTGTTCAGCTCTGAACCCTATTTTTTAATGGGGTTATTTGATTTTCTGGAGTCCACCTTCTTGAGTTCTTTATATATATTGGATATTAGTCCCCTATCCGATTTGGGATAGGTAAAGATCCTTTCCCAATCTGTTGGTGGCCTTTTTGTCTTATTGACGGTGTCTTTTGCTTTGCAGAAGCTTTGCAATTTTATGAGGTCCCATTTATCGATTCTTGATCTTACAGCAACAAGCCATTGCTGTTCTATTCAGGAATTTTTCCCCTGTACCCATATCTTCGAGGCTTTTCCCTACTTTCTCCTCTATAAGTTTCAGTGTCTCTGGTTTTATGTGGAGTTCCTTAATCCACTTAGATTTGACCTTAGTACAAGGAGATAGAAATGGATCAATTCGCATTCTTCTACATGATAACCACCAGTTGTGCCAGCACCATTTGTTGAAAATGCTGTCTTTTTTCCACTGGATGGTTTTAGCTCCCTTGTCAAAGATCGAGTGACCATAGGTGTGTGGATTCATCTCTGGGTCTTCAATTCTGTTCCATTGGTCTACTTGTCTGTCACTATACCAGTACCATGCAGTTTTGATCACAATTGCTCTGTAGTACAGTTTTAGGTCCGGCATGGTGATTCCACCAGAGGTTCTTTTTTATCCTTGAGAAGAGTTTTTGCTATCCTCGGTTTTTTGTTATTCCAGATGAATCTGCCGATTGCCCTTTCTAATTCGTTGAAGAATTGAGTTGGAATTTTGATGGGGATTGCATTGAATCTGTAGATTGCTTTTGGCAAGACAGTCATTTTGACAATGTTGATCCTGCCAATCCATGAGCATGGGAGATCTTTCTATCTTCTGAGATCTTCTTTAATTTCTTTCTTTAGAGACTTGAAGTTCTTATCACACAGATCTTTTACTTCCTTAGTTAGAGTCACGCCAAGGTATTTTATATTATTTGTGACTATTGAGAAGGGTGTTGTTTTCCTAATTTCTTTCTCAGCCTGTTTATCCTTTGTGCAGAGAAAGGCCATTGACTTGTTTGAGTTAATTTTATATCCAGCTACTTCATTGAAGCTGTTTATCAGGCTTAGGAGTTCTCTGGTGGAATTTTTAGGGTCACTTATATATACTATCATATCATCTGCAAAAAGTCATATTTTGACTTCTTCCTTCCAAATTTGTATCCCCTTGATCTCCTTTTGTTGTCTAATTGCTCTGGCTAGGACTTCAAGTACAATGTTGAATAGGTAGGGCGAGAGTGGACAGCCTTGTCTAGTCCCTGATTTTAGTGGGATTGCTTCCAGCTTCTCACCATTTACTTTGATGTTGGCTATTGGTTTGCCGTAGATTGCTTTTATCATGTTTTGGTATGGGCCTTGAATTCCTGATCTTTCCAAGACTTTTATCATGAATGGGTGTTGGATTTTGTCAAATGCTTTCTCAGCATCTAACGAGATGATCATGTGGTTTTTGTCTTTGAGTTTGTTTACATACTGGGTTACGTTGATGGATTTCCGTATATTGAACCATTCCTGCATCCCTGGGATGTAACCTACTTGGTCAGGATGGATGATTGTTTTGATGTGTTCTTGGATTCGGTTAGCAAGAACTTTATTGAGAATTTTTGCATCAATATTCATAAGGGATATTGGTCTAAAGTTCTCTATCTTTGTGGGGTCTTTTTGTGGTTTAGGTATCAGAGTAATTGTGGCTTCATAGAATGAGTTGGGTAGAGTACCTTCCGTTTCTATTTTGTGGAATAGTTTGTGAAGAACTGGAATTAGGTCTTCTTTGAAGGTCTGATAGAACTCTGCACTAAACCCGTCTTGTCCTGGGCTTTTTTTTTGGCTAGGAGACTATTAATGACTACTTCTATTTCTTTAGGGGATATAGGACTGTTGAGATCATTAACCTGATCTTGATTTAGCTTTGGTACCTGGTTTCTGTCTAGAAACTTGTCCATTTCATCCAGGTTTTCCAGTTTTGTTGAGTATAGCCTTTTGTTGAAGGATCTGATGGTGTTTTGGATTTCTTCAGGATCTGTTGTTATGTTTCCCTTTTCATTTCTGATTTTGTTAATTAGGATGCTTTCCCTGTGCCCTCGCAGAGGAATTCTTATCAGACCCTTATGAAACTTGAGGGAAGGAGTTAAACAGAGCCCTTGAGTGTTATACATGCCTTTCAAAATTTCCTCTCCTCTCATGGTCTCTCTGCCTTGTGTTTCATCCTAACTCCATGTTCAGGGTAAACCAAAAGTTGCCATAAGGCAGACTGCCCTCACTATTACAATATCCTTCAGATGACTGTGCCGCCCAACTATGTTGGACACGTTGTGTTAATTACTATCAACATTGTGTTCCATGACACATCAGAAATGGTCTTTTCTTTTGTATGTAGCAATTTGTTTATTTTCTTCCTGTATTTGCAGTTATCAAGGCAATGATCACTTTGAAGTGATCAACTTTAATATTGGTTGAATACATAAGTAGGCATCCAGTCCTACCCAGTTATTAATTAAAAGTAGATTAACATTAGTAGGCTGGCTTATTCAGTCAATATTAAATAACCATGTGCCAAGTTTTGTAGTTTTAGAGGAGACTAAAAAGACATAGCCTATGCTTTTTAGCTTGGTGTATGTGTGTGTTTATTAGAAAATTACAGAAATACAGAATTTGTTTCAAGTTTTTGGTGAGTGCTACCAAATGAAAATGTGGGGTTCTCTCAGATGGCATAATGAATATTAATTTTGGTGATAGTGATGGGTAGGTTCCTCAGGATAGGATATTTAATTTGAGCCCTGAAGGATTTATAAGACTCAAGGTAGGCCAAGAATTCAAAGAGCATGTGCAAGACACTGATAACACAAAAACCTGGTGTTGTGTGGGAATTCTGAATGAATGGAATAAAGAAGGCCAATGTGCCTTGCAGCTGAGTCGGGTGGGTAACTCAGGCCAGATGAGAGCAGGAAAGCATCCTGCTACAGGAGAAGCACAGCAGGCTGATGGATTTGACTTCATCTGAAGAGCGTTTTTGGAGATTTGGGGGCTCACTTATGTACAGGAGCACTACATCCTCATGTTTGCATAGGAGTCATAGATAGTCAGTTCAGAAAAAAGCCTTCCACCCACAGAGTTCAAGGCTCTGGTTCAGCCTTATGGTTCTCCTGCTAACTCTAGTGCACTCGATGACGACACTCCTTGAAAAACAGCATGCTGCCTGATGCTCTGAGATGGATTTGACCAAATGAAGCTGTGCTTGAGAGAGAGCCCACTGCTCTGCAGAAACATTTTGGTACAATCCTGGCGATCTTGGATAACCTAACAGTGAGAAATCTGTCCTTTCAGTTGGAAACCATAGCAACATACCACTTAGGAGACACACTGTGTAATTTGTCTGCTCTTTGGTTAGTATTCTGCAGGCCAGTAATAATCATCTTGTTTAATGTGAGTCTGTGGAAGGTCAGGCAAATTTAAGCCCAGGGCAGTGCAGTACTACCTCCGACCATGGAGAGGGTGTTTTGGGGTGTGCTTTACTCCGGGGATCCAGGATCAGTGCCTTGGGTTAGCCATAAAGGAGAAATCAGCAGTAGTAGATTTATGCTTTGTTTTCAGTACAAATTATAAGCCACTATCTAATCTAAAATTGCAAGGATGGAAACAGGATTACTAATAAAATTACTATAACATCTTATTTATGGATAAAGTGCTCTGGATATATTTCTTACTAAGCTATAAGATCAATCAGATATTTTCATCCCAGGGTATTTTTTATAATTTAATGATAAACACTCTATTCCACTTTAGACACAAACTCTTCAGGAATTACATAGGGGACACTGGAGTCTGAGACAGGAGGTTTGGGAGCTCAAGGCCAGACTGGGCAGCATAGTGATACATGTCTTAAAGACAATAAAGAAAAAAAAAACACATAAATATTTCTATGGAGGATTTCTTGTATTTACTCTGTGATATAGATAGCCAAAGGTAGCCTGGTAGCATACACAGCCTGGATCATAATGCATACAAGGTTTTGCTAAAAAGCAGAGAAAAATGATCCGGTCTTTAGGAGAGAAGTTTCAAGATAGCTATTTACAGCCCAAGTTCAGTCTGTGATGGAAACAGACGCAGATCAACGGCCAAAACATGAGGCCGAGCTTGGGGAATCTTGTGCAAGGGTGACGAAACGATTGAAGGAGCCAGAGGGATCAAGGACACCACAAGAAAACCTACAGAATCAACTAACCTGAGCCCATAGGGGCCCAGAAACTGAACTGTCCACCAGAGAACATGCATGGGACTGACTTAGGCCCTCTACCATGTGTAACAGCTGTACAGTGGGGTCTTCATGTGGGATTCCTAACAACAGGAGCTGGAGCTGTCTCTGACTCTGTTGTCTGTTCACTTTCATTTCCTTTTACAATTCCAGATGGAATATTTTACCCCCATTAAAAGAAATCACTGACATATTTACAAGGTCTTGACTCTATTCCCTTTTGACATCTGTTCCTTTGCCACAGTGTAATTTTCTCCAGTAGCTCCCAAGCAGTCTTGTCTGTATGGGCTGATGTGGAGTGTGTTCAGATCTATCAGTCTCGCCTCTAGGACAAGTATTCTTCTGGCTGCTATGGATACCTACTTGGCAGCCTTCCTCGTTAATTCACATTTGCCTACCCGGGTATATGATCCTATATCACAGGCTGAGGGAAGCCAATGAATGCTTTTGGAGTATAGAATTGTCACTGGATTCGCCATCCCCACTTAAGATCTGAAGATGCAGAAGGGAGTGGCAAAGCTCCTGGTAAAGATGTCCTTATGGATCTGCCTTTTGTCAGTTCCTCAACTCTCGTTTCACACTCTTGTTCGACTGATATTCTCAGAGCACATGTGCTTCAGGAGTTAAATGTCAGAGATACAGTACAGAGCTAAACCCAGTTTCTACTTCCAAATAGCTTATAGTCTGTCATGAAAAAAGACAAGTGCATTATAGCGTGATAAACACTTGGAGCTTTGGCCGTGTGGATTTGTGTGATAAACTTCTCCTGGATTATGACACTGAGATTTTATGGATTGTTACTGTGGCATAGAGCATCTTATCAGAACTGACAGATACCTGGATAGAGACATATTACACTGCTCCAAGTCAGCCCTCAAGCCGTTTCCAAGAAGCACAAGATATCGGAGGCCAGTTGTACTCTGCACACAATTGCTGTAGACCCTGATCTTTCCTTTCTGATGCCTTACCAGGATGGCAGCTCAGGTGCACATTGGTGCAGCTTGTATCCCACTTCCTGGACTCTGTGATTTGGCTGGATTCATCAGATGAGAATTGCTCTGTTTGACGCTCCCTTTGCTTGCTCTTTGTGTTTTGAGATAGGGTCTGGCTTGCGAAGTAATTCTGACTAATCTGGAACTTGCTATATAGACTAGGCTGAGCTTACTTGCAGTGAAGCCTCTGTCCCTGTCTCTCTAGTGCTGGAGTATCAGGAGTGCCATCTGCCCAGCCCCATACTATCTATTCTTACAAGACAAGGAGAAAGCTCTGTTTCTTCCTTCAAGTTCTTGCTAGATGAAAATACATTTGAAAATGCAGTTTTCTTGTTTATCATCTTTCCAGAATCCTGGAACTGTTCGTGGGTTACTCATCATAAGTAGAAGTTTCTGGCAAAGAAGCTACCCCTACAACTGTGCATCTACAAGGTTTGAGAGAAGGAATTATGAGGACCGGAGAGATTTTACTAGAGCAGATTCTTAAAACACAGACCATGCAGTCTGTCTTTTACCAACATCTGCCAGATGGGGGCAGTAGAAGAACATAGCTTGCTTAATTGGAGCCCCACCAACTCAAGTGTGGTACTGTTTTTATTAGGAACAACACCAAGTGTTTTGTGAAATGATTTTTGCATGCATTTCTAGGGATGGGGAATTCTAGAATCTTCTGGAAAGATATAATAGCTTTAAAATGAGTTTTATTACTACTTCTGGAGATTAAAGCAGAATTTCTTTTTTTTTTCTTTTTTTTTTTTTTTTGGCCTTGAAAGTTAAGATAAAAAGATAGTTTGGAGGAAGCTGGGCAACAGAAGTTTAACTCCATAGTGGTCTTTGTCCAACTTCTGCTCTGTCAGTGGTTTGTGCAGAGTTGAAAACTACTATTTTCAGATTTTGGCGTTGTCATCTGGGCCTCCTGACAAGAGGCAGCTCACACTCAGCAATCCTCCAAATAGGATTCTTGAGTCAGCACGGGTTTTGCGTGTTCAAGGGCACTGGTGGCTTGTTTCTTCAGGTTAGCAATCTGGTGAAACACCATCCGGCTCAGCATCCCTCCTAGAGCTGGGGCAGGTCATCCCGTCTCCCCAGACTTCAGCTAGAACTGGAGAAGATAATCCTCAGGTCTTTCCAGGTCTGGGCAGCTCTGCTTCTACAGACTAGAGGTCATTCTCAGCAACTATGGCTAGCCTACTACCACACATGACATTCCCGACACCTCGAGGTGTACGCGAGGGTTTGCACTGTGTATTTCACATCCCTTCCGCTCTGTGATCTATTAGTGGTTAGATGGCAGCCATTTCAGCCTTGTTCCTGGTGAGAAAGCCACTCATTAGTTCATTGGCAGCTCGGGTGGGCCTTCCCGTTGCTTTTGTGAAATGGAATACTGTCACCTGGCTGGACTTAGCAACTGAGGTCATTTCATACTACTCTAGAATTCATTTTCTTGCTTTTCTTTCTTTTTCATTTTTGAGATGGGGTCTTAGTAAGGAACCTTGGCTGACCTGGATCTTGCTACATAGACTAGGATGTCCTGGAGTTGGCAGAATTCCTTTTGCCCCTGCTTTTGAAGTTTACTGACTTAGCAGGCAGAAAAGACTTGATTTCTTGTTCTACTTCCATTCTGCCTCAGGCCAGTAGCACTGGAATTATTAAGTTTTCATTGTAGTTCTCAGGATGTCTTTTGCATCTATCTTGGATGTGCATGCTGGATGGCAATCACAATGGTAACTCACTCTACTGCTTACCTTGGCCTATTGCGTTGTCTAAATCTCCCAGGACCTTCTTCCTGGCTATCAAATGATTACTTATCTTTCAAGTTTTCCCCTCTTGCTTCCCTCTTCTAGCCCTTACTAATCTGTTTTTCTCCTGAGTTTTTTTTTTTATTACATCTATAATCCAGTTTATATGACTTAGTGTGTTGGTTAGTTTTTTTTTTTTTTTTTTTTTGTCAACTTGATGTAAGCTAGAGTCTCACATCTGGGAGAAGGAAATCGCAATGAGAAATCCCCTTCATCCTGTAAATAGGACTGTGGGACATTTTTTTTTTTTTTTTGATGGATGATTGGTATGTGAGGACCTGTATCACTATGGGAGGTGTCACCGCTGGGTGGGTGGGCCTGAGTTGTGGAAGGAAGCTTATTGAACAGTAAGGAGCACTCCTCTCTGGTCTCTGCCTCAGTTTCTGTCTCCAGGTTCTTGCAGTGAGTTTCTGCCCTGACTTCCATTCAGGATCGACTGTATCCAAGATGAAGTAAAGCCTTTGCTCCCATGTGGCTTTAGGTCATGATGTTTATCACGGCATTAAAAGCAAACTAAGTCACTCATCATTGTTTTGTAATTTTTTTTTTTTGGTTTCGAGATAAGTTAGTTTTCTCAATATGCACTACATGGGGAAACTCTCAAGTTCACAGGGTACTTTTTTATTCACTTTAAGCCTCTGCTGTGAAGTGAACAGACCTGACAACCAACTTAGAGAATTTAATAATTTCCTTTTCTCTGTCTTTAAGGACAAAGGTAGGACTTCTGTTTGCTTCACTCTGCTGGAAGCTTGCATAGGGCCGTATGGCACCAGGACAGCTAATCTTCGGGGAGTAGGCTTTCAGGCCAGTATCTGCTTTGCTCCCCTTGGTCCTGTGCAGGATCTTAACGATGCTGCTAAGAAAGGCAAAGAGGTCAATGGTGGGACAAGGTGGCATGATGATGGGAAGAGTTATTAGGGAGATGCAGCCAGGAGCCACCCAATGGTGAAGCCACTGGACACTCTAAGTACAGGAACAAATTCCTTTTTGGTGGTTTTGTAAGGAACTAACCCTGCTGTGAGCTTAATACAATATCTTTAAATCTTATTTTGGCTTATGTTTTCCAGATTGTAAAATAACAAATCTTTGTTGCTTTAAGCTATTGCTTTCTTAAAAAATTAATCCTATCTATCTATCTATCTATCTATCTATCTATCTATCTTAATTAACTAACTAATTAACTAATTATGTGTGTATCTGTATGTCTGCCACAATGCATGGATGTAAGTTCAAGCACAGTTTGGGACTTGGTTCTGTTTCACTATGAGAGTCCTAGAGATCAAACTCAGGACATGAGCTTGGTGGGATGGTTTTTATCTGCTGAGCCATCTCACAGGCATGAACCATCGATTTTGTAGTGATTTCTTTGTACAGCAGTAGGAAAGGTACACAGGGATGGATAAGCAGCTCTATTTAGCATACTCACTCCCAAGGCTGGTGTGCAGGATGAGTCCAATGGCTTATACCGAACTCTTACTCAGCTGAAACAAAGGAATTCACCTTCAAGGAAGAAATAAAGGAGGGCATGCTCTAACTGCTGTCCAGAGCCTGTACTAACTGAGTAGGTCAGGAGCAGTGAGTGACCAAAGCCACATCCTATTGAGATTTTTCTCTATTTTGACAAAGCAGGAAGAATTGGAGGGGCTGGGGCATCACTTCATAGTGTACTGTGGGCATGGGCTACCCATTTGAGGATGTTCCTATGACTACTGCTACTACTACTTTCCCTAATAGAATTCTTCCCAATTACATCTGTTTTCTAGGTACAAACAGGACCACCAGCAACTCTGGAGTTAGCGACTGTTAGACACGCTTGTGCTTTGTGCCATCCATGTAGTTTATAAGCAGTGAAGAGTGACTCTGCAGCTGACTCAGCTTTCAATACCATTATTACACATTCCTTTGAGCTAGGGAATAAATATTCCCCCGGGAGGCATGCTCAGTTTTGGAGTACAATGAATAATGTAGAACGACTTGAGTTTGACAGTGACAAACAGAACCCATAGCTATTATGAGCTTTGCTGAAGAGCTAACAGACAAAACCATCCATGAATTTTTTTTTTTTTCATGAGGACACGCTGGCGAGCCCATCCATCACACCCACTCTGCTCCATTCCTGTCTAATCCCATGGGTTTTGGCTGCTAAATCAGAGGCCGAGAATCCCGGATAGCCGAGGAACTCACCTGGAAGCCACTTAACACAATGATTAACGACAAAGATTTGTGCTTAAGAGCACTCAAGCACTTTCGGTGTGACCTTGGATAAGTCATTTAACTTATCAGAGCCATTTTCCTACTTACAAAATGGGTTAATCGCCGTTTCTCATGTGCATACATTTTGTTCTTTTAAATCACAGTATCAGGCTCAAAGGAACTTGTCTAGACTTTTCCAGTTATAAGTAGCCAAAACATATTGCAAACTAGATAAATGAGAGGAACGTTTCACACACCTGGAAACCAGAAGTCCCAACATTTGGATTTGGCATATCCAAATTCCATAGTTCAAGAAAAGCCACTGAAGACAGGCTTTTTTTTCTTTATTCTTTCCTTTCCTTCCTTTCTCCTCCCCACTTCCTCCCCAACTTCCTCCTCTCTTCCTCCTCCTCCTTTGTCTTTTTTTGGTAGAGATTGATTAGCAACCATAGGGAGAGAAAGCACGCCCCCCTCTTTTTTGCTTCTGGCATTACTGTCTGCCCAATCCTGAGAGACCCTGTCTTGGTTTCTGCTGTGCATCTCTGAATCTTAGTCACTGTAATCTAAAGAGAGTATGTACTCGGTTTAGCGAGGCCTGCATGTCATACTGGCTCAAATCTGTTTTGCTAGTGTATAATAAAAAAGATGCAAACAATTTGAAACAAAGAAATTTAATCACGTTCCTGGTAAACTTACTTCAAGTAAAGATAAATGCACAAATGATGCTGCTGAGCATCTGAGTCTTCCTGTGCCTCTGGACTCAGTGTACATTTCAAGGCTGCATGCTGCCCTGGCAGCTGAAAGTTGTCTCTTCCAGGGTTCTAGTGATTTGTATCTCACATCATATTGTCTTTATCAACACACTGTCTTTTGACACTTTCATACAATTTCTGATACTAGTTCATTCTTACCTGGTAATATGCCTGTACCAGATCTTACCATATGGCTAGGGAATGGGGTCCATCTAGTATATTAAGCTGAGAGGTATTCATTCATTCATCTAGAAGCATAATAAAGAACAGAAGATGAATAATAGATTGACTTGTTGGTAAAGGAGGGAGAAGCTGGAGGGAAACTAGCTCTCCAGGCAAGCATTAACCTGCCCAGATAACAGGTTATGGCCTTCTGACTTATGAAATATTAATAGAAAGCAAAAGAAAGGATGGGAGGTAGATGTAACCACCTTACAGTATGTATTAGTCAGTCTATTAGAATCTTATCTGTTCATTTAACAGAAATTAGAGTCCTTAAAAGATATGGCATCTTTACTTTAGCAAATATAATATGTGGCCAATGCAGTCCTAACAAAACTGGACTAAGTTCTTTATAAATATAGATGCGGGGAGGAGTTAGAAATGCCACACTGCTTGCAGTGGTTTGAATGAGAAATGTCCCCAACAGGTTCATGTATCACATCTGGGCCCTAGTGGTGGGGCAATTATTGAGAGCATTATGGAAACTCTAGAAGGTTGAACCTTATTGAAGGAAGTCTGTATGGGTGGGCTTCGAGATTTTACAGCCTTGCTCCTTTTCCTGTTTTCCTTCTCTGCTTCCTGTGTGCAGATAAAATTGTGATGGGCCAGCTTCCAGCTCCTGCCACCATGCCTGTGTGTTTGCCATGCCTTCTACCACGATAGACCATATCAGTTCTGGAACTATAAACTAAAATAGACCCTTTCTTCCCTAACTCTGTCAGGATAGTTTATCATAAAAAAGTAACCCATTGTCTTTGAGCACAGATATCCTCTGACTACTGTCTTAATGGTGTTTTAAGGTAATTGTGTTTTCTACAAACACATTTTTCCATCTTAGCATTTTTTTTTATTCTCTATCCCAAATTTTGTTAGAGGTCTTTCCCATATGATAATCTAATACCCTTTAATACACTTCTTTGTGATTTGGTGACCCCAAACTGTAAAATGATCGCTGCTGCTTCACAACTGTAATTTTGCTATTCTTATGAATTGTAATGTTAATCTGGAGCACAGCACTTCTAATATGTGACCCCTAAAGTGGTTGTGAGCACAGGTTGAGAACCATTGCTTGTAATCACTATTTCAATTGCTTTCTTGAGGTGTTGTCTTTGCTTTCAGCTACTTCAAGCTACCCTCTTGTTGGCTTCCATTTTGCCTACTTCTGTGAAAGCCTGCCTGTCAGGTAGATTCATGTCAGGCCACGGTCTACTGGTAGATTTATTGACCTGCTGATAAGAGCGGATACACTTGAATCTCAAGGTGAGGGACTGAATGTTCTGTTAATCTTGGAGGAAGAAGGAAGAACAGGGAGGCCTGTGGATGGGTACAGATATCGAATGTAGCATCAGTTTTGTCTCTACTGCCTTGTGACTTTGTTTCCCATGATGCTGTAACGTATATAAAACATAAGCTAATTAAACTCGAGGCTGTTGCAGCACTGACTGGACAGCCCCTCTGATTTCTAACCTCTGCTTCTGAGTCTTCTTTTCTGTCTTTCCTATAATCCTCACTCCCCCCTCAGAGGACTGCTGGACTTTGTACTGGCTGGACTGGGACACCCTTTTGCCTAGGAAGGCTAATTAGAGAAGCAATGTCTCTTAAAGTCCATTCCCCACCCCTGTTAAAGTACTAGGACCTTTCTGCTTGTCATCATTCTCTATACATACTAGGTCCCATCTGCCTGTCTCTTCTTATTCTGCTGACTCTAGCAACCTCCATGTGTCCAGCTGCTGCTCCTTTGTGGCTTAGTCTATTCCCTCAGTGGTTCAACTCATCCAGTTTTAGCACCCCGTTTCTGGTTATATGCACTTGCATTTATTTTCCCTTTTAAAGGACTCTTGCTTTCTTTCACAGAAATGATGTCAGTTTGTAAGAATTCTATTAAAATCAGGAAAACACCTGAGTATTTTCTAAGTGTAACTCTGTAGTTGCCTTTAGAACAACTCAACGGTATACCTGGTCTAGGACAGAACTGAATCTGTTTGAGAGAAAGGAAAAGCTGGTAATTAAAGATGGAAAAGTGGGTCACTTTCAGATCAGTCTGATAGGGCGTCCTACTGCCTGAGTTGTTAATAGGAGCTCAACTCTGTAATGGGATTATGACAGACTCACTAGAAAACAATGACTTTGCAATGAAAATTTATCATTTAAAATTATTCTTTCTTAAAGCCTCACCCCAGAGAACCTATGTAAACTCATTGCAATTGTGCCTCCAGTAAACTGGCTTTGGTTAATGATAACCTTGATGGGACTCTACTTTACTGTTATTGTAACTATATAACTATTTCCAGAAAAGCAGGTCACCTAGATGTTTATAAGTCAGAAGTCTTTATGACATGCTTAAGGGAAGGTCAGTTTGCCGGGGTTTTCTTATCTTTCCCTTCTGTATCACCCACAGCCAGAGCCAATGCTTATGTGTGTGGAATTCTTTACTTTCTAATTGGATTGGCAGGTAGGAGAAAAGGACACTTTGAATTCACTGTTTCTAGGGTGGTGGAAGAGTAGTCTGGAGAAAGTGGGAAGGAGAATTTTTTGTCCTGTGGTGGGCAAGAACTGAAAAACATGTGAATGCCAGTGGTGAGGGAGAGAAGTGTGTGTTGAAGCTAAAGAGTATAAAGGGCTAGGAAGCTCCCCGGATTTCAGAATTTCCTGAAGTCTACTGACCAGATTGGATGTCTTTATTGATACAAGGGAAAGGCAATGAGAAGATTCAACCAAGGGACTTCTACATTTTTTCCTTTTTTGATGTAGTTTAAAAAAATCACATTGGTACAGGGAGACAGGATTGTGCAGTATACAAATAACAGCAAGAGTCTAATCTGAGAATGATTGTAGTAACCTTGCCAAGAGATACTGTTAGCCTGGAGATGGGTAGTCGCTATGGAGACGAGGGAAAGTGAGAGGCAGAAGATGTTAGAAGTAGAAGAGACAGATGATGGAAGCAAAAGATTTGCAGGAGTGTGAAGGAAAACAGAGTCAAACATGACCAAGATTTCTGGTTTGAAAAATCAGGCCAAGGAAAGATGATGCCATTTAGTCTGATGTCAATGATAGGGGAAGAATAGGTGGGAAGTCCTAAACATGAGGTTTAGTTGGGGTATAGAAGTTAGAATTCCAAACAAGCAGTTTTGGAATACATGTCATATTTCTAGAAGTTCACTGAAAAGAGAAATAGATTAATGCCATAGGAATAGGGGCATGAACCTGGAAATACCGTGGGGGGAAATAACAGGTGTGGAGGAAGGAGCAAGGCGAGGCTCAATAGCTTAGCAGTTTGGGCAAAAGAAATGCAGTACACCACATGTTTGCACTATGTGTTGTATAGACATTGCTTTCCCCTTTCCCATCATCCTTCAAATTTCAAGTTCCGTGTTTGTCATTCTGGCTGCCTTCAATCACAGAGCTAGATTTTGACTAGCACTCGTTATTTTGCAGGTGTTTCCAGGTGAAAAAAATCTACACGTTTCCTTATAGTGGCAGAAAAGCAAATTCTGTTTTGCATCATAAAGTTTTGTATTTATGACACTTCTAAGACACACTGAACATCATCTAGATTATTCATAATACCAAGCACCATGCAAACAGTTGCTACACTTTTATGTCATCCTGACTGGACGAAGGGATGTATAGGTAGCTAATGTCTTAGTAAGTATTATATTGCTGTGAGGAGAGACCAAGTAAGTACTTTCTTTCTTTCTTTCTTTCTTTCTTTCTTTCTTTCTTTCTTTCTTTCTTTCTTTCTTTCTTTCTTTCTTTCTTTCTCGCTCTCTTTCTTTCTTTCTCTCTCTCTTTCTTATTTATTTATTTATTTTCTACACAATACTTCCTTTTTAATTTTATTTGTGAGATTATAATATGTTTATAACACTTGTCTCTTGGCTGTCCTCTTTTGAAGAGGGATATTCTATGTGGTACAACACTAAAGAATTTCTTTTTTTCCCCCTTTTTTCTTTTAGATATTTTCTTCGTTTAGACTGTAAACACTATTCCATTTCCCTGTTCCCCCTCCAAAATTCCCTATCCCCTACCCCTTCCCCTGATCACCAACCCACCCACTCCAGCTTCTGGCCCTGGCACTCCCCTATACTGGGGCATAGAACCTTCACAGGACCAAGGGCCTCTCCTTACATTGATGATCGACCAGGCCATCCTCTGCTACACATGCAGCTAGAGCCATTAGTCCCATCATGTTTTTTCTTTGCTTGGTGGTTTGGTCCCAGAGAGCTCTGGGGGTACTGGTTAGTTCATATTGATGTTCCTCCTATAGGGCTGCAAATCCCATCAGCTCCTTGGGTCCTTTTTCCAGCTCCTTCATTGGCGACCATGAGTCTCTGGACTGTGCCATGTCTTGACAGTGCCTCACTTCCCACTTTTATGAAGGATGGCTGATTCTGCTGTCACCCTCATGGAGATTTTGCAAGGTTTCCACTGAAATGAATGTCTGAAAATCCGACAGCAGTGTCATTTCAGAAGTTGAGGCTTGTTCTTTTCAAGTCCTTCCATGTGGCTTTCAGGAGCTTAGTTCTTCACTTGTCTTTATCGACTATCAGAGAGGAAATATGGAGAAAGAGGGCTTCTCCAGTTTCCCACAGAGAAGAGCTCCATCTTGGAAGTGTCAAACATGGCCCTTGCTTTTAATAAAACTCACACCATCTGTGTTCTAACACAGGATGATCAGAGTTGCTGCTTTTTGAGATGCTAAGAAAGTGTGTGGAACCACTATTGTCTTTGACAGTATCTGATTTTGTATCAGTACCTGACTACTTTGAAGCTTTACTAAGATCTCTGCTCAGGAAATTACACTAATACTTTTCTCATACATAAAACAGCAGTAAAATGGCAGGTGTCACTCCGTATAAGAAGCTCCAATGAGGTTTATTGGAATAAGAAAACTACAAAGTCATGATTGGTTCTTGGGGTGGTGAGAAAAGTATTCGAAAAAAACCACAATATATGGAGATCTATACATGGGGCCTTAAAAGGAAGAAGAAACTTTTTATTACAGTCTGGAGTGGAGCTTCTTTTAGAAACTAAGTCATAGTTGAAAATGGATGCCATTTTTTGTGTGTGTGCACGTGCTTTTTGTTTTGATTTTTAAAAAAATTTTACACACACACACACATACACACACACACACACACAGAGGGAGGAAGAGGGAGAGAGGGAGAGGAAGAAAAAGAGTGAGAGGGAAAGAGGAGAAAGAGGAAGAGGGAGACTGAGAGCATGCACATCAGCCTAGGAGGAGTTGGCAAGGGCACTGGAGACTTTTCAGAAAGCAGCCTTCATCTCCACCCCAAATCCTGGAGCAGTCTCCTTGTGGAGACTTGATCTAATCACCAGAACAAAAGTTTGGCTTTTTATAACCTTTTGGGGAGGTGAGAAGTTTCAAATCATGTGCTTTAGTTTAGCACAGAATATATAAGAAAGAGAATGGAGGAGCTGGGTGCTGGTTAGGACCTTAAATCAGGGGATACGATTTGGCCACAGAATAGACTGTTTCTTAACTCTTGAACCCAGGAAGAGGTGCAGGGAGGCATGTCCTGATCAGACTGTGGGATCAGACTTAAAATGCAGGCCTCTGTTCTTACACACATCACTTAGAGGTCAGTCTCCAGGGATGGATGGGGATGTATTTCAGTGTTTGCCTTGGATGCAAGAACCCCTAGGGATGATTCCTAGGACCGTAAAAAGAAAACAAGAATAAAAAAAAAAAAGATAAGGAACAACCTTTCGTGATGTCTAGCAACTTCAAACCGTGGACCACAAAATGACCACATATTAATTTAAAATGAAATGTGTAGCAAATCTGAGGTATTTCCTGCAGCACTAGCCTGTGTTGTATAATGCAACTTTTTGCAGCTTTGGCTCTGAACAAACCTGTTCATTTTGTACTGTGCATGCTATTATAACACCTAAAACCAACAACTGCCTAAAACATCTTGGCTCAGAGCAGAGTCTATTCTGTTAGGAATTGCAGTGTTGTATTGAATATACAAAGTTTCTGCTCTTATAGAAGCATTATATTTTAATTGTGAAAAGCAAAGACTTTTAATATGTTCCTACTGTCATTCTTCAGTGGGTAAGTATCGGATTTATGTGACTATATTTTTATGTTAAAATGTTTAATTAAAAAACCCTTGTTTGAGTCATTGCTTTGAGTTTCATAAAAAATATGTTAAATGTGTTTTGGCTTGGGCTTACTTAGGACAAAGCGTACCAGTTTATGAACTGGCTATGAGCATACTTCTGACACTGTGTACTACCATACGCGAAGCAGCCTTCCCAGCCTTGATGACTACCAAATCAAAGTTTCAATCCATTCTCAAGAACAGTGAAGGTGCAGCGCACTGTGCAGCATCAAGTATTCGCCTAAGAGTTAGGCAGTAATATAACAGTAAGCAGCATAGCACCTTATTAATATGCACCTTTCCTCTAATCTTTAAGAAGTGTATGGAATATGTTCATAAATTTATTAAATACATATATATAGTTATATGTATAGCAAGAATTGTTTTTAAAACATATCTCCCTATGACTTATTGCCTGTACATATTAGATTTGTGTATCTATTTTATAGACCTATATACCTGGGTTTTCATGAAAACGTCTCCAATGAAAAGGGCTTACGAGTTAAAAATGTTCAAGCAACTCTGTTGCCATGGATATGTTTTTGCTGAGAAAGAAAAAAAAAAGGACAAAAACTTAAGAATGTAAGAAGAGATATCAGACTATTTGGTTGGGATGAAGAGCTCTGGGAGAGGGGATTGGGAACGGGGACAACATTTAGAATGTAAATAAATAAATAATTTAATAAAAAACCTAATTGGAAGTTTTTTTCTGCATCAAATGAAAAGTTTAGGGGGAACTGTTTATGTGTGAAAAAAAGATGGTGGCTCCTGTGGTTGGTCTTCAAGTTGGAGTCTATTGGCTTTTGATTGGTGCATTGTTTCTTAAGTGAAATGTATGTATGTATGTATGTATGTATGTATGTATGTATGTATGATTTATGTGAAATGTATTTATAACACAATGGAAAGAAAAAGCCTTCCCCAAATCTGACACCTTTGCAGCTTGGATTGCTCAAAACTTTTCTTTCAAAACTGTTCACAGGAGCTGTTTATCTCAAAAGTGAAGACAGGCTGATCTGCATTCCGCAGCCGACTGCCCAAAGCCTCTGCAGTGTGAAGATTTGAAATTGACTTTCTCCCTTGAGGGTGTTCCTTGGAAGCAGGAGGGGAAAGAAAAGTCAGCTAAGCCAGGACATCTTTAAAGATCTCTCTGAAGCAAGATACAAACCGTGCTCTTTAAACAATGTATTTCCAATCTTCTGAGGTGTGACCTTACCTCCTTTGAGTGAATACCAATGAAATCAATGCTCCCTTGTGGGAGAAACAGGACCTCTGGGGCTCTCACGAAGACAAGAAAGGAATATATGAAGGAAATAATAGTCTTTCCTAAGTCCTCGGCAATGTTGCTAATTCTATGGTTGGAGAGAAGGGAGGAGTTGAGACATAAACTTCAATCTTGGAATTCACAAAAATTTAGGCTCTTACCATAATATTTACATTCAGGCATTTCTGGACAGAAGTATACTCCATTTTCATCAGGAGGACTGGTCTTCACACATGATTTATTGTATCTATATTTTTACCAGTATGTCCTTGTAAAGGACCTGTATGCGATGGGAAGAACCAGGTTCAAGTCCGATTGTCATTGGTGGAGCTCCATGCTCTAACCTGCCTGAATCTCCTTCCTTTTCAGTAAAACAACAGCAATAAAAAACCAGTGAAGAGTTTCCTGATAAAAGAATGTATGGTAATCAATACAGTGTAGACACTTGTTTGTTGCAAAGATATAATCTTTGTCTTCTCTGTCTCCGTATTTCCTGATTTTCTGTGTGTCACTTTATCACAGTTATGACAAACTTTTCCCTGAACCTTGCAGTTTCTCCTCTGGACAATGATCAACTATTTTTCATTATATTTCTAAGTGTGTCTGTTATTTATGTTAGAGCAGTTTTGGTATTACAATAGTGACTTTTATTTTCTTTTTAGAGTGGCCAACTTATTTGAGTGCTTAATGTTTTGTTTGCTATATATTTGGGGACAGATGATTTTTTTATCTGCATTTCTCCCCTCTCTCTCTCTCTCTCTCTCTCTCTCTCTTTTAGTTATTTATTCTTGTCTCATACATTATACCCCAGTCACTGTTTCTCCTCCTTCCATTACTCCTAGCCTGATATGCACTATGAGAGGTGAATAAACTTACTTTGTGTGATGAAGAAAAGGATACAAACGGAAGACCATTTGAGGGAGATACTGTAAATTCAAGTTTTATCCTCAGCTGCAGTTGATAACACACAAACGAGCTGGATTGCTAGTGCTTGTTGTCGACTATGTATAAGAACTCATTTCATGTTGTATCTTCCTCAATTTAGTTCTAATATTGGTTCTCCCTTCAGCTGGCTGGAGCACATCCTTCAGTAGGACATTCTAAGTGATGCTTTGTAGACTGCACCCAAGCACAGCTTGATGCTCTCTTTATAGAGAGGAGGTGGTTTGGATACCAAATTACTGGGTCTCCTTTATATTCTCTCTTCAAAATAAAATTTAGTGTTAACACTGGATCCAGCTTAGCTTTAGTTCACTGAGCAATTGGGATGCTTTGACTTCTTTTAAAAATCTTTTTAATTCCCAAATATTTGTCATGATGCTTATAGTTTATGTGTCTCTATTGATTTTTCCTGGAACGTGGTATACACATTCAACCTTCACTCTCATACTTTTTAAAAAATTATGATAATATATTGCTAATTATTGATGTTTTAGCACTAGAAATAGTCCCCTATGTGTTCTGTGTTTACATAGAAAAATAGTAAACACATTCTTAGTGGCACAAGAATATTATGTTGTATATATATCATAAGACAATGTAATGTTTGGAAAGAATACTTTCAAAGAAACACAGTGTATAGGGATTAAAGAGACACCATTTCCCTAACAAGTTGAAAAATAAATTTTCTTAATTAAAATTGAAAGCTAGGCATGGTGTGGCTTGTTCCTGTTTAGCTACTGAGGAGGTAGGGGTGTAATCCTAGATGTGTGGTCTTAACCTGAGTAAAGCATTACTCGACTACTGCTCCACAGACTTACCAAAGAAGGAGGAGGAGGAGGAGGAGGAGGAGAACCAAGTAAACACATAGGAGAAGGTAAAATTTATTTGATTTTCCTCTTGAGGGGTGATTCTGAAGAAAAAGGTAAGTTCACCAAATGGGAAAGTTATGAACAAAGGGATTGCACTGAGATGCTTGACTATTGCAACTTTATTGGAAGGATTCCGTAGTTCTTTCTCCTGTGCAATGCTTTCAGAACATTGCCAGGAAGACTTGTATCCTGAACAGGAGGAGCCTGTAAATTCGGATGGTTGGTTACTACACAACCAAATGGCCCAGTCCTTTCAAGCCATGTGTATGTATTACTTTGCTAAAATTGCAAAACAGTAAGTCAAAAAGAACTAAGCCTGTTAAACCATCTGCTTGTTGCAGAAAGGAAAAGAAAAAGCTTGCCATAAAACAGATAAGGCAACTGAAAGGCCCACGGGGAGATGCTTTAGAAGTTTCCGCCTTTAGTCGCAGAAATTCTTGTATCTGTAGGGATGCATCTAAAGAGAGTGGCAACAGAGATTGGGGCAGGATTGAACTGGGGAAATAGACTTGACTGCAAATGACCTTCCTTGAGATTTTCCGAAAATGTTTGAAAGCAAAATCAGTGCTCATCAGCACCTTCGCTTATACTGCTGAGACTTTTCTGGTTTCTCCAAGTAGCATTGTAGCAGCACTTCCAGAGGTCGCACATACCTTCTCATATTTGCTCATGTCAACTATTTATCCAAACACTTGTTCATTCACTTATTCAAGAAACCCCTCCTTTTCCCACCCGGCCTCTCCATTGCAATCGCTGCCACCTCTGGTGCCCCTCTCACAAAGTCCCTCCTCCTATAACCCCCTCACCTTCTACTCTAAGACAGCCCCCCCCCCCGCATGTGCTCCCCCCACCCCCTGGGATTCCACCACATTGGCAGATCAAATCTCTGCAGAGTTAGGCCCATTCTCTACCACTGAGGCCAGTCAAGGCTGTACTGTTGGGGAATGGATTCCACAATCAGGTGACAGCTGTAGGGACAGCTCCTGATTCAGTTGCTGGGGAGCCCACATGGAGACTGAGTTGTGTATCTGCATCTATGCTCCTATATGACATTCAGAGCAGTTGTAGGTGTTAAAAATATAAAACACAGCCACCTCTCATGTAGGTTGCTCTCCTAAGGGTGAGACTTGCATGAAAAACGAAACAACAGCATCTTTTCCTCTTTCATCGGAGTTACTTTTTACCCTCTTTTGGAATAAAAGGCAGAGAATTAAGATACTTAATAGTGTTTATAACTATAAATTGAATTTAAAATAAAAGTGGTAAAATCAAACTGGAATTTCTCTTCAGTGGAGACAGCCCTGGTGGTAGAACATTGAGTCTTAGAGAGAGTTATGAAACTGAAAGATCCAGAGGTTAAAAAAAATCCCATAAGGTTCAGCTACAAGCTGATGACTCCAGCAAAGCAAATAGATATAAAATAAACTCATATATAACCAGGTATGGCGGTGCGTGCCTGAAACAAACAGCACTTAGAAGCCTGAGGGTGGAGAATCATGACTTCTAGGCTAACCTGTTCTACATAGCAAGATCCCACCTGGAAAACAAACAAAAACTCTCCAAACTAACAAATACAAGAAACAAACAATATAACCATGAATATTTTCTGAAACTTCCTCACCATCATCCCACTTATACCATACCATATATATATATATATATATATATATATATATATAAAATGTGTGTATATATATATATGTATGTGTATATACATATCACTATATATATACATGCACACTTATATCAATATCACAAATGCACACACATCCACACAGAATGAGAGAAACGTATGTGTATAAACATGTACATCAATGCATATTTTCCCTTGGTTTATTCTTTTTTTTTCCCTTGGTTTATTCTTACCTAATTCCCTTTCCTTTAGTCTCCCCTTTCCTCCCTTCTCTTAGTTCCTTCTTTGTCCTCTAAAACAATGGTATTACCCTGTCCTTGCTTTGTCTTTAGTATATCTATGATCTAATCTTTCCAGTGTTGTAACCATAATGTATTTGAAATTTTACTGTATTGTCAAAGGCCATTCTTTCCAAATAATTTTTTTATCAAACTCTATTAAGTTCAATATTTTTTAATTAATTTTTTTATTTTGGAGACCCTTTGAAAGCTGACCGGTAGCCATTAGACAGGAGCATCGGAGTGTTTCCGTAGCTCACTTGATCTTCCCAGTGAGGTGATTCCTGATGGGTTCTCCCCTTTCCCACACTTGACCTTCATGCTTACCCTGTTTCTGCTCTCTATGTTAGAGCAAGCCTACTTTGCTTCTTCTACACTCTAGTTCTCGACTATCCTGCTGGGCCAGGTGAAATGCAGGTTGACCATAGGCAGCTTATTTTAAATGGTCTTTTGCCTTTAATTTCACGTCATGTCCATTCTCAGAAGATGCAATTCTAGCTACTCCATAGATTCTGCAGAACATATTTGGTTTCTTTCTCAGATTTGCTGCTAACTTAGGATTGAGTTGTCTTTTTATTCTTTACTCTCTTTCCACTTATCCAACATTCAATTTTTGTTATTGTTGGGGCTATGTCTTTTATCCTTGGCTTTGTAATCTTTAAAAAGCTTTTTATTAAAATTCAGTGATGTTTTGAAAAGGAATAAAATAAGTGGGATTTACCAAAATTGCTCTTTTTTCTTAATTACTTAAAGAATGTATCACCAACAACTCAAAACACAAAAGTTTAGATTCAAGTAAACCGTCCAAATATATAAAAAAGAATATATGTGTGTATCTCTCTCTCTCTCTCTCTCTCTCTCTCTCTCTACTTGGACTCCACTTATACATAGTCTGAGCTGTTAGATGATGTTATTTGATAACTATTTTCATTATATTCCTTGTAAACTTGCAGGCACTAACTTGTAGTGTATCTGTTTAAAAACTGAGATCTCACCATGTCCTCATTCAGGATTTGTTTTGTTTGTTCTTTATTTGGTGCTCTTTCTACACACGAATCTTTACATTTACATCCTCCCATCATGTGTTCTAGAACACAGGTACCATCTTTTATTAAATTTCTTCACCTTCAATCTTTTCTCTCCCTCTCTCTTCCTCTCTCTTTCTCTCTCCCTCCCTCTCTCCACTACATTTTTTTTTGTCCTGGAGAATGAACTCAGGGTCTTGTGCATGCAAGGCAGGGATTCTTAGCATTGATCTTTGTCCTTTGGTCTCTATATGAGATTTATTTAGGATGATTTTTGTTTTCACTTGTAATCTATTATATAAGTTCTGTGCCTGCTATGTCTGAAAAGCCTAAATATATTTTTCAAGAAAACTATTTTGGGGCACGTGAACATCAGTCCAGGAGCTATAGAAAATTGATGGCTGCTAGGGAAAACCCAGCTTCTTAAATTAGTGCTTTTGCATAGCACTAATTAGATTCAGTGAGGTATAAAAAAGGAAAAGAGAAAAAAGGACATGAAATTGGGAAGAACCATGAGGGAATCCATGATGCATTAGAGAGGGAGAGTGTGGAGTAAATATGATCAAAATATATTATATGCATATATGTCATTCTCCAAGATTAATTAGATACTATAGTCTTAAAATTGCTTCGACCTCTGTCTGCGTCTTTGTTTTCTAAACTTAACTACAGGAACCCTCATACGCATAATAACACCTTAAAATTTACTGTTTAATTGTATTGTAAATGGAAAGTTTTACTATCTCTTTCTATTTATTTATGCAAATAAGATGTAGATAACACTTGCCACATTTCAGTTGTAACAATAAGTGTAAATTTAATAAAAGCAATATTGTTGAATCTAAGTGAATGTGTTGGTGTCTTTTTTTGTGGAAAGGGTGCTGAAGTCACAGTATCAAATCTAACACGTTCTACTTTGATACTTCCAAAAATGCAAATTAAAATAGAAAACAATTTCATATTTAATATCAAGCTCATGTGTCTCCTAAAATCAACTCATGTGTTCTCAGGGAAAATCCCCATTCTGAGTCTGTATGACTCCATGCGTACATATGTGCATACATATGTGTTGTGCATACATATGTGCTGTGCATACATATGTGCTGTGCATATATATGTGTTTTGCCGTGACACTATGACTGATACATCTTTCTTTGTGTTCTGGTTATTCTTTCTTTATTCCTTCACTATTTTAATCTTCCTCTCTCTCTCTCTCTCTCTCTCTCTCTCTCTCTCTCTCTCTCTCTCTCTCCCTCTCTCTCATGTGTGTCTGTGGGCACGTATGTGTGCTTATACATCAATATGTATGCATGTGTAGACCCAAGGTTGATGTTGGGAACTACCCTTTACTACTGCTCCACAGTGTTCTTTGAGACAGTCTCTCTCAATTAAATCATGAACTTTTGGCCATCTCACTGGACAACTTGTTCTAGTGATTCCTGCCTCTGACTTCCAAGGCTGGACTTGCAGAGGCAACATCAAGCCTGCCCAGTATTTATGTGGGTTTTGGGTATCTACTGCTCATGCCTTCAAAGAAACATACTAAGCATGAAGCCATCTCCTGTTTCTGTTGTTATGGTGAATTCATTATTTCTTATGGGTCAAGTAAGAATGCCCTTCTGTGCACATTTTGTTGCCAAGAGAATAGTTCACCCTACAGGATAGATGCCTAATAAATGTAGTGTGTTTACTTGTAGGCTTCAATTATCATGATGGATTAAACTTTCATTGCACAAACTATAAAGGTCTCTAAATTTTCATGACAATACCATTATAAGATATGTCTTTATAATACTGCAACATTAGAAAACAGTAATAGGAGATATGCTACAGGAGGTAGGTACTTTGCTACAAAGTTCCTGTTCACATTTTGTTCACCTTAATTTGAAAGTCTAAGCTCCCCTATTTTCATAAACTGGTTGATTTACATGTTTCTGAGATAGTACTGGAACATATTTTATCTTAATAAGAATAACCTATCAAGCAAGAAAGCCATCAGCCTTCTCATTACCATTTTCTGAATATAGGAGTGTGTCTTTTGGCTGCCATAACTGTATTCCACACTGTCTGATTTTGGAAAATGGATTGTTTTTAATGGGTGAGTTTGAGTGACTCAGGCAGAGAGCAAACCAGTGGCCCATACCCTCAGTTCATAGGATTAGATTTGAATGAATAAAGACACGCAACGGGCTGCAGAGTTCAGGAGAGATTCTGCAGCTCACACTGACACTTCTGAACAGCATTAGCATTCTGTGTGCAGTGCTAACTCTTTAAAATGCCATTTGCATTGACGATGGCATAATTGACATTACTCCCTAAGGAACTCTGAGGATTATGGAGAGGTAGAATCAAAGAGAATTCATCTCTTCTGAATGTTTTTCCTCCAGCTACAAAATTCAGCCAGACGAGAACTCTTGTTATCCGGTGATGTCATATTAATAAAAACCAAATAAGCACCAAATCCATGCATTGTCACAGTTTTCCCAGTAGTCTTTTAATCTCCTTTTACATCATCTTTCTAATTCACAGACACCAATATTTGTCTCAATGCCTAATACAATTTTTTTTGTACTATCTTTTAAGGGTACTCATGATCTAGGTGCTCACACTGATGTCCCTATGAAAAATAAAATTTTGTCGCCCCAGCAATATCTTACCATCCTCAAACACCTGTAGACATGTATCAGAGAGATGGTATACCTGGGGAACTCACATGTGGTTCATGCTTTAACTGTAGAGGGTTAGACTGTTTATAATGAATGTGACCCATGAGGCATTGTTAAAAATCCTATAAGAAGCAATTTAAAGGAAGAATGGGTGCTTACTTTGTCTCACTGTTTGAGTGGGGACAGGCTTCTATGGGTGGAGGTTTGCTGAGCATCTGGTAACATTGCACCCCCACTCAGAAAGCAGAGAGTGATAATTGCTAGCAATCAGCACACTCTGTTTTATTCAGTCCAATCTCTATGCCCAGGGAATGGTCCTGCCCATAGCTAAGATGGGTCCTCTCGAATCCTTGAACCTGATCAGCTTGCTTTCCTCTTTCACTTAGTCCCGGACACACCCTATGGATGTGCCAATCATTTTCTGAGTAGGTCTTTCTTCCCCAGCTACATCTCTGGAGAACTCCCTTGCAGACACCCAGATCGGTGAGTCTCCTCATTGCTTCCAGCTCTTACCGAACTGGCTATTACAAAAAACCATCATAACTGATCACAGAGATTTAGCATCAACCATTGTGTCTTTCAAACATACAATGGAAAGATAAATTCATTGTTGCCAGCAGGGAACACACACACACACACACACACACACACACACACACACACACACACACACACACACACACACACAGTGTATATATATATCAGGTGATATATATACACACCTGATGTGAGTTCTGGGAACAAAATTCATGTGGTCTGGCAGAGCAGCAAGCACTCTTAACTACCAAATCATCCCCCTAGTAAGGGTTTAAGTGAGTTGACTAAATTTTCTATAACTTTAGCTATGACATAATTATTCATTAGGTTTTTTTGCATTATTGTATATTAGCAACATTTAGATAAGAGTTTCGCAAAGAATGGATTAATAGATGAAACAATTTTTAAACTACATTTCAAAACAGTTATATTCAAGATATGCCTTTTCTCAAAGTATTTTATAGACATGAAATCAGTTAAAATTCCACAGGGAACTGGAGTAGAAGCAAATTTATATTTTTTCTTTTTTCTTTTTTTTTCTTGATAAATGTCTGTAAAATCCATTTACCCGACTGATATTATGCTAAATAGAAATTACCTGCTTTATTTATTTATTTATGTTAGAAAACATAACCCAAGGCATTGTAATATTTGGAACGGAGCCTGCAACCACCTAGAAAACATTGAATTATGCTTGGTGACTTGATACTTAGATGGCCCACTTAATTGTTAATATATTTTTTTAATTTTTAATCTTTGTCTAGTGTTTTTGACAGCTTATTGGTAAGGATAAGAGTGGTATTCAGAATAACTTTAGAAAATTGCTATAAGGGGTAGAGATACATTGTTAAGGCTGGGATACGAAATGTGCCCTTCCCCCTACTAAACGCTCAAGGGATGAAGGCTTGTTTCCTAGGTGGTGTAGTTTTTAAGGTGATTGGATCATCATGTGCTCACTTTACTAGTACACCAATCACTTGATGAGTTGGTAGCTGAATTGGTTATTAGGAGATGAGGCCTCTTTATAGGAAAATAATTGGTAGCAGATGTTTGTTTCTGGTCTGTCTGTATGTTTTTAAGACAGAGTATCTCTATGTAATCTTGTCCTGTCCTGTATGTGTACCAGGCCAGTCTTGAACTCATAAAGATCCACCTGCCTCTCCTGAGTACTGGGATTAAGGGCATGTGTCACTACGTACAGCCCAATACTGGGTCTTGTATTCCTAGAATTTGACCAGTTATGCATCTTTCCCTTGACTACAGCCCAGTGATGAAAGGAGGTTCTCTGATGGAGGTTGAGAGCAGCCCATATATATGAGTATAAACATAAATAATAACAATTTAGAAGGCAATTTGACAGCATGATATTTAACAAAATAACAATACTAGCTTCTATCATAGGGCACATAGTCTCCCAAGCCATGGGCTTTTTGGCCAGGTTAGTACCAGGCATGAAATTCCCTCCTAATGAGCAGGATTCCAATCCAAACAGAATGTGGCTAATTACCCTATACCAGTTGTACCTTGTTGTACCTGTGAACACATGTTGTCTAGAGTTGTTGCAGTATTGTTGCAGTCAGGATCTAGTGATGGGTAAAATGCTGAGTTCCCCTTACCTTCCCATCCCCTGCAGCATGAGGATGACTTTAGGATACTATGAAAGCTAGTTTGAGATTGATTTCTCTGTGACTAATAACCAAAGTGTTATTTTTTCAGCAATCGAATCTTACCATGTAAGCAATACTGATGGAAACAGCTGTGTTATTTGGAGACATCTGGAGCCTTCCCCCTGACCAATACTAATAGAGAGATACTGCTTACTGTGTACTGCAGTGTTTGTTTTATGATCAGTGACTGCTGGGAGTGGCATTGCTCACTCATGCTGGACACCTGCTTCAATGCCTTTTTAAAAATTTTTTTATTTTATTTTAATTAGGTATTTTCTTCATTTACATTTCCAATGCTATCCCAAAAGTCCCTCATACCCCCTCCCCAACTCCCCTACACACCCACTCCCACTTCTTGGCCCTGGTGTTCCCCTGTACTGCAGCATATAAAGTTTGCAAGCCTAATGGGCCTCTCTTTCCACTGATGGCAGACTAGGCCATCTTCTGATTCATATGCAGCTAGAGACACGAGCTCCAGGGGGTTCTGGTTAGTTCATATTGTTGTTTTACCTATAGGGTTGCAGACCCCTTTAGCTCCTTGGGTGATTTCTCTAGCTCCTCCATTGGGGGCCCTGTGATCCATCCAATAGCTGACTGTGAGCATTCACTTCTGTGTTTGCTAGGCCCTGGCATAGCCTCACAAAAGACAGCTATATCAGGGTCCTTTCAGCAAAATCTTGCTAGTGTGTGCAATGGTGTCAGTGTTTGGAGGCTGATTATGGGATGGATCCCTGCATATGGCAGTCTCTAGATGGTCCATCCTTTTGTCTCAGCTCCAAACTTTGTCTCTGTAACTCCTTCCATGAGTGTTTTGTTCCCAATTCTAAGAAGGGGCATAGTGTCCACACTTTGGTCTTCATTCTTCTTGAGTTTCATGTGTTTTGCAAATTGTATTTTATATCTTGGGTATTCAAAGTTTCTGGGCTAATATGCACTTATCAGTGAGTATATATCATGTGTGTTCTTTTATGATTGGGTTACCTCACTCAGGATGGTGCCCTCCAGGTCCAACCATTTGCCTAGGAATCTCATAAATTAATTCTTTTTAATAGCTGAGTAGTACTCCATTGTGAAAATGTACCACATTTTCTGTATCCATTCCTCTTTGAGGGGCATCTGGGTTCTTTCCAGCTTCTGGCTATTATAAATAAGGCTTCTATGAACATAGTGGAGCATATGCCCTTCTTACCAGTTGGAACATCTTCTGGATATATGCCCAGGAGAGGTATTGCAGGATCCTCCGGTAGTACTATGTCCAATTTTCTGAGGAACCACCAGTCTGATTTCCAGAGTGGTTGTACAAGCTTGCAATCCCACCAACAATGGAGGAGTGTTCCTCTTTCTCCACATCCTTGCCAGCATCTGCTGTCACCTGAATTTTTGATCTTAGCCATTCTGACTGGTGTGAGGTGGAATCTCAGGGTTGTTTTGATTTGCATTTCCCTGATGATTAAGGATGCTGGACATTTTTTCAGGTGCTTCTCAGCCATTCGGTATTCCTCAGGTGAGAATTCTTTGTCTAGCTCTGAGCCTCATTTTTTAATGGGGTTATTTTATTTTCTGGAGTCCACCTTCTTGAGTTCTTTATATATATTGGATATTAGTCCCCTATCTGATTTAGGATAGATAAAGACCATTTCCCAATCTGTTGGTGGCCTTTTTGTCTTATTGACAGTGTCTTTTGCCTTACAGAAGCTTTGCAATTTTATGAGGTCCCATTTTTAGATTCTCTATGACTAATGTCTTTATAAAAACAGATGACATTGAAGAAAAGCATCAGAGGGGAGATCCTCCAAGTATGACTGGAGCAGAGGCAACTTGCTGAAGCTGCAACCAACGGCCTTCAAGGAATTTTGGCAACCACAGAAATTAAGGGAGGGATGAGGGCCTTTTACTCCAGAGCCTTCAGAGGAAGCAAAGGCCAACGGATACCATGGATTCAGAATTCTACATTCCAGAATTTAGAGAAAATGAGTTTCTGTTATTTGAAGACACTGGCATCTTTTGATTTGCTGTGGAAGCCCCAGAGATCTAATGTATACCATAGAAGGGAATTACTGTTGAAAAGCAAAATGGCAGTTGGGTATCAACTCAGAAATTTAAAGCACCAGTGAGGGGGTATAAAGAGAGAAGGTGTTACCCACCACAACATACTTACTTATTGTTACACACTCTAAACTTCTTATCCTTGGTTTCTTAGATTAAAATAGAAAAGGAATAAAATTGTCTATTTCTTCTCTGTGCCTTACTCTTTTGATGAATCAAATTATGGAAAGGGGATATTTTTGTTTCTTGATCCAGTTTTATAATCCATATACAGTTGTGAGAAACTCTAAACAGTTTTGGCAACAACATTTGTCATCTTTATTTTAGGCCCCATCTTAGTTATTACGTGTGAATATTGCAGAGTATTTTGAAGGTGTGTGTATGTGAGAAGTTCATCGTATCTGAATCAGAGATACTGATTTGCATTTCCTTATTACCTTTGCCATACTTTACAGGCTTATGTTAAGAAGGCTCTGTAATAGGAGTGTGCTGGAACCCAGTGAGACACTAGTCTGTCTTGTGCTGAAACCTCAAGTGTTATCTCTTCATTTCTTTCTGTCGTGTAATGAAGTGATTTTCTTGTATCTTGAGATTTTTATATTACTCCAATTCATCCTTACACAGTGCTGAAGTCATAATTTAAAAAAAAATCTTGCTTATAACATATGGGTTTGCCAGCCCACAATTATATAATACATAAATAGTACTAAGTCCACTTAAAGAACATTAAAAGTAAAGTCCTATATTAGAGTATGAAACCAAAGAACCAATTAAAATAAAGAAGGATGTGGTTGGTTTTGAGAAAGTCAAAGGATCTAACATAGGTAAACTGCTAAACAAGAAAAAGAGAAGAGAAATCTAATCTTGGACTTTTCAGTACTTCTGAGTCTTCACAGCAACAATTTCTGAGCTTAAATGTACTTCAAATGTAGCTTAGGAATTTAGTGGAAGAAAAAGGGGAAAAACCTATTTCAGAACTTTTTCATCTATTTTAAGTTTTGAATAAGTTAAAAAAGTACTGTTAGGGCCACAAAAAGACTCTGTGTGTGTGTGTGGGGGGGGGGGGTGTGTATGTGGAAAAGGCTACACTTTGGCAATTTCAAGACATTTCAAGACATCTGGTTACACAGATAGGACCCACACAAATGAGTACTACCCAAGATAATTTAAAAAGCGCCGAGACTCTGTGAGAAGAAATAAGCATTTCATTTTTATACCATTACTGCTGTCAATCAATTCTGCAGAGAAAAACAAAGAAGAAAGAATCAACAAAGGACAAAGCAATTTATCTCTAAATGTTCAAAAGAGACAGGTGCTGCCTGTCCTTTCCACACGAAACAAGTTTCCTTCTCTGTACTCTTTTTTAAAAGACTTCCCTAAACAGGGGGGAAATGTGATTCCAATAGGAAATTTAGAATCAATGAAAACTGATGTGTGTGTGTGTGTGTGTGTGGGTGTGTGTGTGACCTTGTCAAATTAATTTTAGTTGCTATGTCTTTACTATAAAGGTATGTCCCATGCATTGTGCTCTTCTACATAATCCTTTTTATGTTGCTCAGGATAGATATATTCTGAAAGTGGCAACTCTATTAACCTTAGCTCTATGCATTTTGGGAAAAAAAAATCAGCTATGCTTCACATGGTTGTCATGCTGAGCAATGGTGCAGAATGTTAATTTTGAAAACTAAACAGAATCTGGACCATGTTTTCCAAGTAGGAGAGAAACAATGGATTGAAGAAGAATGAAGATGGTTCTCACCTCACAGTCCTGTTGGAATGTGATACAGCATAGGAAGAGCCAAAGGAGATGCAAAAGTCAAAACAAAAGGCTATCTGTAGTTATCACAGTGCTGGATAGTTAGGTGATGCTGTGTTTGGTGAGCACGTTAGGATGCCTGCTTGGTTTTAGATGTATCCTGTGCTTTAAGTCCACTTTTTTTTAACAGGTCTAATCTCACCACCCTAGTTTTAGAGCTGGAAAAGCCAAGACACAAAGAAAGAAAAGTACATGGCAGATCTATTACCATTAATAAGTGATAGAAAAAAGGGGTCCTTTTGCAAGTCTAGACACATCCTTTCCCTAACCTCTCGCCTCCTTACCTAGCGACACCTCCTCCATCCCAGATCTAATTTAGAAGCACACAGAATGTGAATGTCAGTGAATCTGTGGGTGGATTATTCACAATTTCCAGATGTATGGTACTATTTGTGAAGCTTCTGGGTAGACTCTGGTGGGATTGCCTTAAATTTGTCTGCTCTGCATCTCTTTCTCCTATTTTAGTATCCTCATCCTGATTTGGCCTGGGGGAAACTATTCTCTCCTGCATATCCATCTTGGTGCTCTGTATTTCCTTGGCTAAAGGGTAGTTATGACACATAAACTACCCTGATCAGATGCTCTGTAGCTGAGTTAGGAATTTTGAGGTCTATGACAAAGACCTAAAATAGTTTCTCATTCTGGTGTGAGAATCTGGAGGAGACTGGTAAGAGATACTTCAATGAACAGAGACTGAGTCCTAAGTTGTTGGGCTTGGCTCTCTGAATTCTAGCATGTTACCTTTTCCTGCAATGCTGTGGGCTTTTCAAGAGTCTTCTCTCACATTCCTTTCTATCTGAAGATAATTAAATTCTATTTTTTTATTTACATATATCAGTTCTCATACATTACATATATCCGTTCTCTGCTCTATATTTATGTGGTTCTGGAGAGTGAACTCAAGTCACAGTGCTTGCATAACAAATGTTCACTGAGCCAACTTTCTGGCTTCACTCATTCTGTTTATTTTGCTGAAGTGGGGGGGGGGGTGGTGGCAGAAACATACTTCAGGAATCCATGGACAACTTATGTTGTTATATTGAACTGACTTTGTGTCCTGTCAGGGCACTCCTGAATTAAAGAAAAGCCCTCTGGGTTTGTTTTACTTGCTTGACCCCTTGAAAATGTTCTTGCATACAAGTAGCTACTTTGTATCAGTAAAGTACAATTATATTTTGGAAGAAATTTGTTCTCTTTTCACATAGATGCTCATGTTGCCCAGTAAAAAGGAACAGAGTCAAAAGACAAAAGGATTGAATTCTGCTATTAGCTTCCTATCATAAGAACTTTTTGATGAACTACAAGGATATCCCCCAATGCTGCTACAGTACCATTTCTTTTGTAGAGGTAACCAACAAATGTCTAATTGATCTCAGACCTACTACCGGGGGAGAAATTCATAACTGACACTGTAAACCCAGTCACTAACCCATGGCTGGACCTTAGAGGAGAATCTAATCCTGTCATTTTGCCAAAATATAATTTCTAGTCATGTTCTAAATATCCCTATACCCATAGATCTATGTAGGTCTCAGCCTTCACAGTGTGGCGTTTTTTGCTTTCTTTCTGTAGACTCTTACAGAAACTCAAAACAGGTCTCAAACTCAAATAATGTAGAGACCAAGTAAGTAATTATGGGATCTCCAATCAAAACTGATATATCTACAGTGTAACATCTATACCCTTAAGTGTTGCTTAGCAAAAAGAATGAAAAGGAGTGTAGAAAGAATGCAAGAACCAGAGGACAGGAACACCTGCCATGCTCTAGACATGACAAGGAAACTGAAACCATAATTTCTTAACAGGATGTTTACCTGAACGAAACATGCATAATAAAGCCTTGCAAATAAAGCTAGGGGATATTCCAGAAGGTCCCACCCTAGATGAAGAACCAAAGATGGTCCATGGCTGGGAGGTAGAGGAAGAATCAGTTTGTCCAATCTGATGTGGTCAGCTCAATTATAGGTATACATAAGTAATGCTAAGTGGACTCAGTAGGTTGTATATACACATAAAACTATACCCACCTATACATATATATGTATGTACATGTACCAACAATAAGTAAAGAAGAGGTCATATATTTGGGATAGTGCCACGCCCTCTGGTCAAGTCGGCTTGACAGGCTGAAAGTCTGGAAGCACTCGAGAGGAAAAGAGTTTCAAGGAAACTCACCTCCTGGAGCTTTGGCGTTCTCATTTACCCACATACTCATACTCTATTCCCACGTTAGTCTGGAGTATGGATCTATGAGCTCTCTTTTAATATTTTATTATAAATGCCTTTTAAGATTAAATTCTGTTATAGTTAAGTCTCCCCATTGTTCCAAGGTCCCAGAAGCCTGCCAGCTTAGAATCCTGTAAGAATGCAGTAAGGAAGTTTACCCATTCAGTTATTAACTAAGCATTACAGAAGATGGAGCCAGTAGCCCAGAGCTGGTCTGCAAAATATTCACCAAGGGCAGTAACAAATTTCACCCAAACTAGGGAATACCAAAATAGAGTCAGGGAATCCCACTGAGATAGAAATCTTCAGTACAGGCTACCTTGAATATTAGAAGCAAGTTGGTAAATTCTTCTGACAAATGGAGAATCTCCAGTTACTTAAAAGTTACACTCATATAAGAATTTAGCAAGGCCTAAGAGATAGGGGGGTTGTGATATTGCATTATTCATGAGGTCTGCTAAGAGCAGAACCCCATGGTGCTAGCCTTCACAAGGTTCAAAGCTATAGCACTAGAGTGTGAAATCCTTGCCTGTCACTAAGCTGACCCTAGGCAGGACTACTTTATCTTTACTGTAAACATCTACCTGGTTCCTGTAAATCCTTTTGAAGTCATTCCTTTGTTTTGTATCAGGTAACTTCAATGTACTTTGCCTGCTACCCTTTATATTTTCTGTACTATATAAGATTTGTGTTCACTTTGTGACAATGCATTCAGATTCTACACAATCTCATGTGTTGGTCTGTTTGTCACCCGCTGACTCTTTGCCCACCTGTGACTAGAGACCCTGTCCACGCAGACAAAGGGACCCAGAGGGTCTTGGATAGAATTCCAGAGACATGGGAGGAGTTGGAAATGGGAGGAGGAAGGCAAGAGTGTATGAAACTATAAACCAACCAACCAATCAATCAATCAATCAATCAATCAACCAACCAACCAACCAACCAACCAACCAACCAACCAACCAACCAAACCAACCAACTCCTAAAAACCAATTTTTTCTGAACACTGTTCATGAATTTGTCCTAGCTTATGTCTTAGAGAAACATCATATGGAAAGTTAATAACCAAGATCCAGGAATCTTCTATGAAATAACAATCTCTCATCTCAGCAGGCAGCAAAAGTGCTAGAGTTTTATTTAACATCTCAGGGGAAGCAAGCAGGTGGTAATAGAGAAGGGATATGAACAATTTGAATTAAAGCTATGTTGTAATTTTTAGTTAGATTCTATATTTGAATGGCATGGAGGAAAGAGAAATAGGGGGATGGAGAGTACTGGGACAAGATTCCAAGGTCACCCTTAATGCTTGTACTGTTAGTATCCGAGCTACCATTTCTAAGTGAGTATTTTACAAGCTGAACATCACTACAAAAACTTAAGGGAAAACAGTTTCTATAGCAACACTGGGAACATTTGAAGTGCAACTAGATAATCCCTTATTATAACCAAGAAAGCTGGGATGGAAATTTATTAAAGGCATATTTCATATACCCTGAGTTGTTACTAATTTGCGTAAGTATAGTCTTTCCACAGTATGTCAAATGTCTGATTTAAGTCTTTAGAACATTAAGTATTAATGTATCCCTATATCTTAATTAATTTTCTAAGATAAATTTATCCTCCTAGACACATTAGCATCATGATTAACAATATATGTTTAGTATGAAGCATGGCTTCCTCTATTCCTGGACTTTCTGGGACCCACCAGTGTTTCAATAATAACATAGAGACTAACTTTTATTATAGCTATGCCTTATCTTAGACTACATCCCAGCTAGCTCTAACCCAACTTATTTTAGTCCACACCCCACCATGAGGGCTGGTACCTTTCTCTTACTCTGTCATGCCTGACCTACTCCATGTCCTGTTGGTGAATCCTTCCCAGCCTGATTTTTCTCCTAGAGTCCCTCTCACTGTCCGGAATTCCCACCCTCCCTTCCTGCTTCAGCTTTGGCCAGCAGATCTTTATTAAACCAATGAACTTGTGAGGAAGGAACAATGTTTACAAATTATTACTCTTGTAATGAGCCATAAGAATAACAACACCAAAGTCCAGCCGGTACTCAGCTCTCTGCTCCTACAGAATTAACAACTGAATAATACAAATACAACCTTCACACAATGTACAAAAATCTGACCCAACAATTCTGGATTCACCTTCTAAGTCAAATTCTTATTAATATCTCACTATGAGCTTATTGATACATTTATCCTCAGTTTTAATCTTGAAAACGAAAACAAATATTTTTAATCTCCTCTGAATACTTGTATTCCTTAACAAAAAATATGAGCAGCTTAGAACAGTGGCTGGCAACTAAAATATTAACTAAACTAATTATTAACTTGTAATTAGCTAGTTTGTCAGAGATGAAACAAGTTTTTCTTTCCACAAATACAGTTAGAAATCATAGGATATCCTGATAAATAAAAGTGAACTCAACTAATTCTTTGACAGGTATTTAACATAAAGCATAACTATTGTCATGGCACACACTAAATTGCTTATTATTATTATTATTATTCATTGTGTGGGTAGAGTATTTTTTGCATATACTTCAATCCCGCTGGGCTTCATAACCAGTCAATTCTTTGCCTCTATTCTTTAGTGTCCGTACCTTACATTTGTTCTCTAGAGCAAGAAATGAAGAAATATGAATATATATATACACACATACTATATATCTGCTATTTCTTTTCTGGATTACTTTGCTTAGTTCCCAGTGAAACTTACTCCTTCTGGTACTTAATGTCTCAACCTAGTTATCATCTGAGCAGGGACATCATCCCTAAACAGTCTTTAAAAAAACTAGGCTTTCTGAGTCAATTTCTAGTATTGTGTTAAGTTGTTTGTCAGCTGCCATCAGATTTCAAGGTTACTGGGGAAAGACCACTCCCCAAGCAGCAGTTTGTAATAGGAGGAACTGTAACTGCAAGATTCTTACTATTGGCCATGAGAATGTGATCTGAGTGATGTCTCTGGATGTGGGTAAAGCTGTTACATTCTAAACTGTCTGGAAGTGGAGGCTTTCTGGTAAAGAGCAAGGACATGCCATTGTTCCCTTATGGGCTCCTCCTGCTCTTGTGATGGAAAGATGGTGGTCCAATCTTGTACAGGTTTTGTCTAGGTAGTCACTGTAGTTTTGAGTTTACCTAAACTCCCAGTGGTTGGAGAGATATTTCAGTTGTTAAGAAGTCTTCCAGAGAACCCTTGTTGATTCCTAGCAACCATATCAGCTCACAACTATCTGTAAATCCAGATAGAGAGGGGCTGATACCCTTGGACATCAGGCATGCATGTGGTACGTGTGCATCCATGCAGGTAAACACTCATATGCAGAAAATAAAATAATGAAATAAACAAGTTAACCTAAATGGGCTGCCACACCCACGTGGCCTTTATATGGGTTCATGGGATCTGAACACTTGGTCTTCATGTATTCTATCCATCAGGCCATCTCCCCAACACTTATTTTGATCCTTTTGTTGGAGATTACAAAGTCTAGGGAGCCTGGAAGAATCCAAAACAGAATCCAGATAATAAAAGAAGCCAATTGTATTCTTTATTTGTAGCAGCTTTACAATCTATAGTTATTGACTTTAATGAACTTGTTGAATTAACCACCTCATTGATTAGGCTGCACTTTTCAAAGGAAGTGGATGTTTATGTTTTATGTACATACGGGCTCCTAGCCACTATCTTTGAGTTTCCAGTGTCTAACTAGAACTGAATCCTTTCTTCTTTCCACCACGTGTCTCTCCTATTTTCATGATTTTTAGGTAAGGCCCCCATCCTTTAATTATGGTTGGCTACATGAAAATAGGTTGGAAGTTATTTACTTGAGCAAGGGAACCTTGCCAGTGTTTCCCCAACAACTATTAGTTGCCTATAGCTCCTCAGGGGGGCATGGAGCCTTACAAGCTCCTCTGGCTTCTGTGACAGAATGATAGTGGTCCAATCTTGTCTAGGTCTTGTGTAAGTAGCCACTGCTGTTGTGAGTTTATAGATGCAACAGCCGTGTTCCATCCAGAAGGTAGCTTTTCAGTCTGCCTCCCCATGATCTGTTTCTTATATTCCCCTCCTCCCCTTTGCATGTCCTCAGAATCTGCCTCTCCTTGCCCAGCCCTCCTGTTACTATGTAATTTTCTCTGACATGGTCTTGTCAGTCATTCCAGTGTTGCTATCCTTCTACATAGAGCAATACATCAGAATGCAGCAGTGTCATCCTGTCGCTTTCAAAATACCACAATCAAATTATGCATTCCCCAGGCACTGCACAGGTAGCACAATGATGTTTATGATACAGAGAGCAAGAACAGATAAGGTGACTTGTGGAGTTCACTTAGCTAAGAGCTATGGGCTTCCATTAATTGTGATAACCACAGTGTAATTTCGCTGCTGGATGAAGGTTGCAAGATAATTAGGAAAAGTGCATGCCAGAATGCCAGTGCATATTTCTCCTAAATTAATACACCCTCATCAAATAGGGTATATTAAAAACAGACACTGTATGATACAAGATCATTGATTGGCTTAATTAATAAGAATCAACAGGCAGAGTCAGGGCCTGTGTTAACCTTGGCAGTAGATGAGACTCTGGGAAAAGTAACAGAGTAAAAAAATGATCTGGTGAGGAGTAAATCTGTGCTCACAAATAGCTTTTGAAATAGAGTCGGGCTGCTGAGCAGACAAGCATCTGTTCTGACCTCCACGTTGGGTCATTCTTTATAAAGGCTCTCTGTTGGAGGACTGACTATAGCTGGAGAGTAGCAAGGAGAAGAAGGCTTAAGAGATATCAAGGTTATCATATAAAAGAAACAAACTGGCAAAGAGAAAGAATGGTCCACCTCCACACCCAGGTCTTTATGTAAGCAACAGAGCATGCATATGTGGGAGAATGTGGGTACTATGAAAATGACCCATAATGGGTTGCAGCTTTCATGATGGCCTCTGAGTTTCTTGCTTTCTTTATCAGTTCTCTGGTCTTGGCCCCTTCTTGGAAGCGATTGCTCTCTTTTTTAAAATGTGTATTTTATGTGTCTGGATATTTTGCCTGCATGAGATCTGTGCATCATTTTTGTGCCTGGGACCCTCAGAGGCCAGAAGTGTACGTCAGATCTTTTGGAATTGGAAAAAAAGACAGTTGTGAACTGTTTTGTTGGTGCTGGGAGTCAAACTTGAGTCCTCTAGAAGAGCAGCTAGTGCTTTAAACTGCTTGGTCACCTCTCCAGCCCCAGCAATCTTTTAAATAAGTTGTCTGTTTCTTCTACTCACATGGCCTTACCCAGGAGTCAGGAATACAGGAATGTGAAAATCCCAGTGGTTTCCTCTGGACTCCAATATCAACCCATAACATCACAAGGGTTGTGTGATGTTTAATATTAAGTGGTTAACTTGGAAAGATCTAGAATACACCGAGGAGAGAGGCCTCTCTGGGCATGTCTGTGAGGGATAATCTTGATGACATTGATTTAGATTGGAAGATCCACCCTACATGGCACTATTTCATGGGCTGGGGTCTTGAAGTCCATGAAAGAGAGAGGTGAATGAGCACACACATTCAACAGTGTGCTTCCTGGTTGCTTCACTCTCCTGCTACCCTCTGTGTCATTAGGATGTCCCCATGAACACTGAGCCAAAATAAATACTCTTTGTCTTGAGTTGATTTTCTCAGGTTATTTTATCACAGCCTCAGAAAATGCAACAAAGACAGGTAGTGATGGGGTGGAGAGGTTCATAAAGGGGTTCTTACATCTCAGAGTTCACAGGTGGAAATGGAGCAACGAAAAAAACAAAATCAACAGTTTCTCATTCAGTTAGGAAAAAGGGCTTTGGAGTGAAAGCTTGGGGGATAATTGGGAAAACCTAAAAACTAAGAAATGTTATTGTCTAATCTTCATAGCAACATATGGTCTTTTTTTCTCAGCACTCCTGGTAAGACAGCTGTGTCGCTCAGGTGTAAACCTTTCTGTCATTCCATGTGTGCTCCAGGGTTTCCATTCTACTCTGTGGGGATTCGGGAGTATTTTATTTTTGTGACTAGGGAGAAACTTTTGTTCTGGTTCAAATGATATTCTAGGCAATCTCTATTTCAAGTACAGCCATTTTTGGGTTGCCACATTTAGCAAATAAATACATGAATGCCCAGCAAAAATTTAAATTGTAGATAAACATGCAGGATTTTGGGACACACTTGTATGAAAAAATTATTTGTGAAATTGAAATTGAGTATCTTTCATTTAAAATGACATGAAGCATCCATTGTCTTAATCCAGTTGCTCTTAAATGGAATACCTACTGCATTTTTAATTAAGTCTATCACTAAAGTCAAGGCAGGACTGTGAAAGCAGACTTGCTTGTTTTTCCAGACAGCATTGCCACCAACCAAAGAACTCACCTTTTAGCCAAAGAAGTTTGGCAGAGACCACGACAGTTACTGTTTTTAACTAGCAGACAGGTTTATGTTCAGCTACCATTTTATAGTAGTCAGTTCCACCTGCTTGGGGGATGGTGCTGCTCATGGTGAGTGTGTAAGTCAGGATTCCTCAGAGAACCAGAACTGATAGAATGAATATAGGCATCAACAGGGTTTACTAGAGTGGCTTACTGTTATGGTTTTACTATCCCAACAATGACTGTTCCCTGATAGAAAGTTCAAGAGTCCAGTAGGTGTTCAGTCCATGAGGCTGGATGTCTTAGTTGGTCTTCAGTATACACCCAAATCTTGAAGAAGTAGACTCTGATCTCAGTGAAGGAATGAGCTGAGGAAGAGTGAGGGCAAGCAGGCAAAGGAAAGGATCACCCTTCTACATCTTTTATATAGGCTGCTAACAGAAGGTGTACTCCAGATTTAAAGTGGCTCTTCTCACCTCAAATATCTTGATTTAGGGTGGACCTTCCCTCTTCCAATGATGCAATCAAGAAAGTCTCACAGGTATACTCAGCTGCTTGGGTTTTAATTAATTATAGATGTAGCCTTGTTGACAAGCAAGAATAGCCACTATGGTGACTCCATTATATTAATTTTGTAGACAATCCCCCATAGATATGCCCACAGATAAATCTGATGTAGGCAATGCCTGAATAGTGGCTCTCCTCTCAATGAGTCTAGGCTGTTTGAAGTTAACACATATAGGTGTTTTGTTTTTCCTGTAGTCATTTTATAACTCTTCCTTCCCCCGATGAACTACCCTCATCTACTGTCCTGTCATTCTTTCCATCACATATTTGGCCTCTGATAGGAAACATGACACAACTGTCATTCTGACTCTGGCATATTTAGCATAACATGCTGGTTTCCAGTTGTGTCTATTTTCCAACAAACAATCGTCTTCGTTGGAGCTGAATAAAACTCTATTGTATATAGTTGCCATATGCTTTTCATTTATCTGTTGGATAATATCTAGACTGGAGGTGTATCTTGGCTATAATGAGCAGTGGAGCAATAGACATGGATCCAGAAGTCTGTCTGTGGTATGCTAACTTATATAGCTTTGGGATTATCACCAAGGTTGCTACAGTGGAAGCATACAGTAGTTCTGGTTTTGATTTTTTTTTTTTTGATGAACGTTCATACTGAGTTTAAGAGTGACTCATGTTTGCTTTCCTACTGTCTATGTGCAAGCACTCCTCTTTCCTTGACCCATCTTCCCTTGATAGCTATTCTGCCTGAGTTGACTAGAACTTCAGCGAAGTTTTAATTTATACTGCTCTTATCGTTAAAGATAACAATACATTTTCAATGGTTCAATCTTAAAACTAAATAATTAAGTATTAAATTAAAATTTTATTTTATGTGTTTGAAAAGAGCCTTTCTATGTAGCCCAGGCTTTGAATTCACTCTATAGCTCAGGCTGATCTTAACCTCATGATTCATCATCTCTTGTAAGGAGGATGTGAGTCATCATTCCTCAGTCTTAAAAAATTTTTAATTTTGTTGTTTAGTAAAAATGATTAGGTAATTGTGGCCCATTAGTTAATTGAAACACTTATCCAAATGTGATGATTAATTTTGATTGTCAATTTGTTGGAATTTAGAATCACCATTTAGATAGGTTTCTAGGCATGTCTATGGGAATTTCTAGACTGAATTAATTGAGCTAGGAAGAGCTACCCCAGACTTTGGCCAGCACTGCTCTATAGGCTGGAGTCCTGGATAAATAAAAAGGAGAGAACATTCATCACTTTTTTCTTGACTATGGATCCAATGTGACTAGCTACCACAAGTAAGCTTCTCCTATCATGTTCCTCTACCATTGTAGACTGTACTTTCAATACATGAGCCAAAGTCAACTTTTTTTAAGTTCACTTTGCTGGGTATATTAACAGAGCAACAAGACAAGTCACTAATACAGAAAAGTTGTCAACTTGTTGGATCTGGACTCAACTAAATATCATGTCTATAGGAGTAGTAGCTCTGAGGATAGTTCCTGAAGGAATATTTGAGAGGAAAGACTAACACAAACATTGAAAGTACCTCCCAGGAGCAGCCCAAGTGTAAGGAGGTCTGAGGAAAAAGCAAGGCTTCTTTGCCTACTCATCTTTACTGCTTGCTGGTTGGTACATCTATTCTGATATCTCTAATATGGCCATCATTGGCTGACATAAGAACTCATTTTCTTTAGCTTTTCAACAAGGACTAGAGACCAACAGCTCTGTCTCTTTAAATCCTCCTGGATTGCTGACATTGGGATTGGTGACATATGCAGCCTCATAGACTAAGCAACAGGGCTCTCCAGTGTGTGTGTGTGTGTGTGTGTGTGTGTGTGTGTGTGTGTGTGTGTGTGTGTGTATGTATATATATACTGTTGTGGTATGAATGCGAATAGCTGCCATAGGCTCATATATTTGAATACACAGTCATCAGCAGGTAGAAGTGTTTGACAGCATTAGAAGGCTGAGGTTGTATGGGTTTGTTGGCAGAGGTGTGTCACTAAGGATGGGCTTTGAGTGTTCAAAAGCTCATGCTAGGTCCAATTCTCTCTCTCTCAGCCTGTGGCTCAGGTTGTAGCTAATGAAACTGAAACTGTAGGCAACCCTCTGATTTTTCTAAGAGTTGCCTTGGTAATGGTGCCTCTTCACAGTAATAGAACAGTGACTAAAATAACTACTAAGCTCTTATTGGCAAGCCAATCTAATACATCTCCTTTGTAATTTGAACTCATTCTATCAGATCTATTTTAGAGAATACTACTCATGCCCCAGTCACTGGGGTTTTTAATAGATATGCATTGATGGAATATGGATGTATAAAATTCATTTATTTTTTAAAAATATTTTTCTTGCTTGAAAATTTTACATCCATCCATCACTATCTCCCTCTAACTATTCCTAGCCTACATCTCTTTTCCCTCCCAACTTCATGTCCTCTTTTCATTATTTTTTGTTATCAATAATCCTGAGACCCGTTAGTGCTTCCCATGTGCACATAGCTCTGTGGACATTCTCTGGGGCTTGAACAACCTACCAGTGGTCTCATCTACAAGAAGAGTGATTCTTTCCAAAAGTCAGTAACTCATAGCTCCCCCTACCCCATCTGCAGCTCTTAAATTCTTTCCATCTCTCTCATCCATGAAGTTCTCTGAGTCTTGAAGGGCAGAGGTTGATATAGATGGCACATCTCCTGCTGATCACTCAGAGTTATTTATACTTGGCACTTTGTTCACTGTGAGTCTTATATTAGCCCCTCCTCACTGCAGAAAGAAACGTTGCTGTTCAAAGTTGAGAGTGGCATAAATCTGTGGTTATAAACATAAGCATCTAGAGTGCAGCTTGACAGCATGGCCATTTAGCAAACAATAATAAACACTCTCCATGGCCTATTTTTCCGACAGTCATGGGTTTTAAACTGTATTTACAGTATCATGTCTGAAATCCAGAAAGTGATTGGTTACTCCTGTAACTGTCATGTTTCTGTTGTACCAGTGGGCAAATCTTACCAGTAGGTCAGTGTTGTGGTATATAGTGGTCAGCACTGTGTAGGGCTATCACTATCTTCTCCCAACCTCCCGGCAGCATGCATATCATCTTTGGCACTATATAGGTTAGCTAGCATGGAGGAAGTTTCCTGGTCAGTTTGAGGTTATTTTTGTATGTCCTGCATCCAAAGTGAATGGTACCTTTAAAAATAGGGTCTTACCATCCAGTTATGTTGGGCAACCAAGAGCAATGGTAATAGCTTATGTTATTTTGAGTGGCTTCAGGATTCATTGACTCAAATAGGGAGCTATCTCATGTCTGGTACTGAGATTTTCATTTAATAACCCATGCATTTGGAGAGCAGTATTGCCTACCTATGCAAGACACTTCTGTTCAAACTGCCCTTTTAAAGGATTTATATATTATATTATATGAATGGCTCTTCATATTATTTAAATAAGAAATATATTAAAAAGTGATTTAACAAACTCCGTATTTTTAAAATTTACGTGTTTGGATCAACCCTTTCTTTCTTTCTTTCTTTCTTTCTTTCTTTCTTTCTTTCTTTCTTTCTTTCTTTTTTAATTGTGTATTTACTTCATTTACATTTCCAATGTTATCCCAAAAGTCCCCCACACGCTCCCCCACTCACTCCCCTACCCACTCACTCCCACTTCTTGGACCTGGTGTTCCTTGTACTGAGGCATATAAAATTTGCATGACCAATGGGCCTCTCTTTCCAATCATGGCCGACTAGACCATCTTCTGATTCATATGCAGCTAGAGACACGAGCTCCGGGGGGGGGGGGGTATTGGTTAGTTCATATTGTTGTTCCACCTATAGGATTGCAGATCCCTTCAGCTCCTTGGGTACTTTCTCTAGCTCCTCCATTGGGGGCACTGGGATCCATCTAATAGCTGACTGTGAGCATCCACTTCTGTGTTTGCCGGGCCCTGGCATAGTCTCACAAGAGACAGCCATATCTGGGTCCTTTCAGCAAAATCTTGCTAGTGTATGCAATGGTGTCAGCGTTTGGAAGCTGATTATGGGATGGATCCCTGGATATGGCAGTCTCTAGATGGTCCATCCTTTCATCTCAGCTCCAAACTTTATTAGAGGAAGTGACACACTTCCTCTAATAAAACCATACATATGGGATCCCACTTCTTAGAGTCTGTTGCTATCGTCATTGGGCTTGTCTAGCTTGGCAGAAAAACCAGAACTGTGTCATACAAAGAGATGCCAGGGTTTCCTCTTCCAGCACTCTGATCTCTGGGATGTTTCAATATTGCCTTGTTCCCATCTATTTCTATCCCCAGTGACTCTGGTTAGAAGATGTAGTTACCTCAGGCTTGTTGGTTTCAGTGTCATCACCTGGCAGCCAGTTATTTTAATTCTGACTTTAGTCCTCGATTCATCTAAGTTTTTACTTTTTGGAATTTCCAAGTAGTGAATTTGCACTGTTCAGAGTTTACATTAGTAAATTTTAGGGATTTAACCTGACTCAAGTTTTTTATCTTGATTGGTGCCAGAAGTCTCATGATATTAAATTATCTATTAAGTGTGTATGCGTATCTTTTCTAGATATTCTACAAAGACTCTTTATAATTCTGTTTATACAGTTTATAATTTATAATGAAAAAGTTAGACATTCTTAGAAAAGGACTTTATGACTTTTGATAACTTCAGATTACATATGTCATTTCAATTGCAAATTTTCTCAACCTGGAGCAAACATAGGATGGTGGCATTGATAGAACTTGACCCCAGTGACTGTCCTGATGTACAATGCAATTGAATTTAAATGTAATAATTATTATGTGAAGCACTATTTCTTTGTGAGCAATGAATTTATATAATTATCTTTCAATCATTAGGTAACTAAACATGAAATAATTAATAATAACCAGTTTGTGTGGAGGTATAGTTGACTAACACACTTCAATTATTATAGTGTTAAGCAAATTAACATAACATTTTGCTATAGAGATTTAAAGTATATATTTCATTTTACTTAACAGCTTACATTTCAGAATTTATTCTATAGAAACAGTAATAGGCATTAATTGCATATGCATTTAGGTATAATGCATGCACATAATTCATATCTTATATGTGCAATTATATATAAAATCATTATATATGTAAAAATTGGAAAGTAAGCTGTCATCATAGCTCATTACAAAACTTTTATATAAGAAATTTCTACAAAGTCACTAAAAAGAATGCAATACTTATTTTTTCAAAAACAATTTTTAATTAGATATTTTCTTCATTTACATTGGAAATGCAAACCCAAAAGTCCCCTATACCATCCCCCCCGCCCTGCTCCCCAACCCACCTACTCCAGCTTCCTAGCCCTGGCATTTCCCTGTACTGGGGCATATAAACGTCACAAGACCCAGGGCCTCTCCTCCCAATGATGGCTGACTAGGCCTATTCTGCTACATATGCAGCTAGAGACACAAGTTCTGGGGGTATTGGTTAGTTGATATTGTTGTTCGTCCTATAGGGTTGCAGACCCCTTCAGCTCCTTGGGCACTTTCTCTAGGTCCTCCATTGAGGGCCATGTGTTCCATCCTATAGATGACTGTGAGCATCCACTTCTGTATTTGCCAGGCACTGGCATAGTCTCACTCGAGACAGCTATATCAGGGTCCTGTCAGCAAAATCTTGCTGGCATATGGAATAGTGTCTGGGTTTGGTGGCTGTTTATAGAATGGATTCATGGGTGGGGCAGTCTCTGGATGGTCCTTCCTTCCGTCTCAGCTCCAATCTTTGTCTCTGTAACTCCTTCCATGGGTATTTTGTTTTCCATTCTAAGGCAGAATGAAGAATCCACAATTTTGTCTTCTGTCTTGAGTTTCACATGTTTTGCAAATTGTACTTTGGGTATTCTAAGTTTCTGGGCTAATATCCACTAATGAGTGAGTGCATATCATGTGTGTTCTTTTATAATTGGGTTACCTCACTCAGGATGATATCCTCCAGATCCATTCATTTGCCTAAGAATTTCATAAATGTATTGTTTTTAATAGCTGAGTAGTACTCCATTGTGTAAATGTACCATATTTTCTGTATCCATTCCTCTGTTGAGGGACATCTGGGTTCTTTCCAGCTTCTGGCTATTATAAATAATGCTGCTATGAACATAGTGGAGCATGTGTCCTTATTACAAATTGGAACTTCATCTGGGTATATGCCCAGGAGAGGCATTGTTGGATCTTCTGGTCCAATTTTCTGAGGAACCGCCAGATTGATTTTCACAGTGGTTGTACAAGCTTGCAGCCCCACTAGCAATGGAGAAGTGTTCCTTTCTCCACATCCTTGCCAGCATCTGCTGTCACCTGAATTTTTGATCTTAGCCATTCTGACTGGTGTGAGGTAGAATTTCAGAGTTGTTTTGATTTGCATTTCCCTGATGATTAAGGATGTTGAACATTTTTTTCAGGTGCTTCTCAGCCATTCGGTATTCCTTATTTGAGAATTCTTTGTTTAGCTCTGTACCCCATTTTTTAATGGGGTTATTTGATTTTCTGGAGTCCATCTTCTTGATTTTTTTTCCATTTTTATTAGGTATTTAGCTCATTTACATTTTCAATGCTATACCAAAAGTCCCCCATTACCACCCAACCCACTCCCCTACCCACCCACTCCCCCTTTTTGGCCCTGGCGTTCCCCTGTACTGGGGGATATAAAGTTTGCATGTCAAATGGGCCTCTCTTTCCAGTGATGGCCGACTAGGCCATCTTTTGTTACATATGCAGCTAGAGTCAAAAGCTCCGGGGTACTGGTTAGTTCATAATGTTGTTCCACCTATAGGGTTGCAGATCCCTTTAGCTCCTTGGGTACTTTCTCTAGCTCCTCCATTGAGAGCCCTGTGATCCATCCATTAGCTGACTGTGAGCATCCACTTCTGTGTTTGCTAGGCCCTGGCATAGTCTCACAAGAGACAGCTACATCTGGGTCCTTTCGATAAAATCTTGCTAGTGTAGGCAATGGTGTCAGCGTTTGGATGCTGATTATGGGGTGGATCCCTGGATATGGCAGTCTCTACATGGTCCATCCTTTCATCTCAGCTCCAAACTTTGTCTCTGTAACTCCTTCCATGGTGTTTTGTTCCCACTTCTAAGGAGGGGCATAGTGCCCACACTTCAGTCTTCATTTTTCTTGAGTTTCATGTGTTTAGCAAATTGTATCTTATATCTTGGGTATCCTAGGTTTTGGGCTAATATCCACTTATCAGTGAGTACATATTGTGTGAGTTCCTTTGTGAATGTGTTACCTCACTCAGGATGATGCCCTCCAGGTCCATCCATTTGCCTAGGAATTTCATAAATTCATTCTTTTTAACAGCTGAGTAGTACGCCATTGTGTAGATGTACCACATTTTCTGTATCCATTCCTCTGTTGAGGGGCATCTGGGTTCTTTCCAGCTTCTGGCTATTATAAATAAGGCTGCTATGAACATAGTGGAGCATGTGTCCTTCTTACCAGTTGGGGCATCTTCTGGATATATGCACAGGAGAGGTATTGCTGGATCCTCCGGTAGTACTATGTCCAATTTTCTGAGGAACCGCCAGTCTGATTTCCAGAGTGGTTGTACAAGCCTGCAATCCCACCAACAATGGAGGAGTGTTCCTCTTTCTCCACATCCACGCCAGCATCTGCTGTCACCTGAATTTTTGATCTTAGCCATTCTGACTGGTGTGAGGTGGAATCTCAGGGTTGTTTTGATTTGCATTTCCCTGATGATTAAGGATGTTGAACATTTTTTCAGGTGCTTCTCTGCCATTCGGTATTCCTCAGGTGAGAATTCTTTGATCAGTTCTGAGCCCCATTTTTTAATGGGGTTATTTGATTTTCTGAAGTCCACCTTCTTGAGTTCTTCATATATGTTGGATATTAGTCCCCTATCTGATTTAGGATAGGTAAAGTTCCTTTCCCAATCTGTTGGTGGTCTTTTTGTCTTATTGACGGTGTCTTTTGCCTTGAAGAAACTTTGGAGTTTCATTAGGTCCCATTTGTCAATGCTCGATCTTACAGCACAAGCCATTGCTGTTCTGTTCAGGAATTTTCCCCCTGTGCCCATATCTTCAAGGCTTTTCCCCACTTTGTCCTCTATAAGTTTCAGTGTCTCTGGTTTTATGTGAAGTTCCTTGATCCACTTAGATTTGACCTTAGTACAAGGAGATAAGTATGGATCGATTCGCATTCTTCTACACGATAACAACCAGTTGTGCCAGCACCAATTGTTGAAAATACTGTCTTTCTTCCACTGGATGGTTTTAGCTCCCTTGTCGAAGATCAAGTGACCATAGGTGTGTGGGTTCATTTCTGGGTCTTCAATTCTATTCCATTGGTCCACTTGTCTGTCTCTATACCAGTACCATGCTGTTTTTATCACAATTGCTCTGTAGTACAGCTTTAGGTCAGGCATGGTGATTCCACCAGAGCTTCTTTTATCCTTGAGAAGACTTTTTGCTATCCTAGGTTTTTTGTTATTCCAGATGAATTTGCAAATTGCTCCTTCTAATTCGTTGAAGAATTGAGTTGGAATTTTGATGGGGATTGCATTGAATCTGTAGATTGCTTTTGGCAAGATAGCCATTTTTAAAATGTTGATCCTGCCTATCCGTGAGCATGGGAGATCTTTCCATCTTCTGAGATCTTCTTTAATTTCTTTATTCGGAGACTTGAAGTTTTTATCATACAGATCTTTCACTTCCTTAGTTAGAGTCACGCCAAGATATTTTATATTATTTGTGACTATTATGAAGGGTGTTGTTTCCCTAATTTCTTTCTCAGCCTGTTTATTCTTTGTATAGAGAAAGGCCATTGACTTGTTTGAGTTTATTTTATATCCAGCTACTTCACCGAAGCTGTTTATCAGGTTTAGGAGTTCTCTGGTGGAATTTTTAGGGTCACTTATATATACTATCATATCATCTGCAAAAAGTGATATTTTGACTTCCTCTTTTCCAATTTGTATCCCCTTGATCTCCTTTTGTTGTCGAATTGCTCTGGCTAATATTTCAAGTAGTATGTTGAAAAGGTAGGGCGAGACTCGAGCCTCGGGCTACCTTGCCAGCAGAGTCTTGCCCAACATCCGCAAGGGCCCACACAGGACTCCCCACGGGATCCTAAGACCTCTGGTGAGTAGAACACAGTGCCTGCCCCAATCCAGTTGTGCGGAACCTGAGACTGGGGTACATAGGGAAGCAGGCTACCCGGGCCTGATCTGGGGCACAAGCCCCTTCCGCTCCACTCGAGCCCCGGGCTACCTTGCCAGCAGAGTCTCGCCAAACACCTGCAAGGGCCCACACGTGATCCTAAGACCTCTGGTGAGTGGAACACAGCGCCTGCCCCAATCCAATCGCGAGGAACCTGAGACTGTGGTACATAGGGAAGCAGGCTACCCGGGCCTGATCTGGGGCACAAGTCCCTTCCGCTCCACTCGATCCCCGGGCTACCTTGCCAGCAGAGTCTTGCCCAACACCCACAAGGGCCCACACAGGATTCCCCACGGGATCCTAAGACCTCTGGTATGTGGAACACAGCGCCTGCCCCAATCCAATCGCACGGAACCTGAGACTGCGGTACATAGGGAAGCAGGATACCCGGGCCGGATCTGGGGCACAAGTCCCTTCTGCTCCACTCGAGCCCCGGGCTACCTTGCCAGCAGAGTCTCACCCAACACCTGCAAGGGCCCACACAGGACTCCCCACGGGATCCTAAGACCTCTGGTGAGTGGAACACAGCGCCTGCCCCAATCCAACTCGCGGAACCTGAGACTGCGGTACATAGGGAAGCAGGCTACCCGGGCCTGATCTGGGGCACAAACCCCTTCCGCTCTACTCGAGCCCCGGGCTACCTTGCCAGCTGAGTCGCCTGACACCCGCAAGGGCCCACACAGGATTCCACACGGGATCTTAAGACCTCTAGTGAGTGGAACAAAACTTCTGCCAGGAGTCTGGTTCGAACACCAGATATCTGGGTACCTGCCCTGCAAGAAGAGAGCTTGCCTGCAGAGAATACTCTGCCCACTGAAACTAAGGAGAGTGCTACCCTCCAGGTCTGCTTATAGAGGCTAACAGAGTCACCTGAAGAACAAGCTCTTAACAGTGACAACTAAAACAGCTAGCTTCAGAGATTACCAGATGACGAAAGGCAAACGTAAGAATCCTACTAACAGAAATCAAGACCACTCACCATCATCAGAACGCAGCACTCCCACCCCACCTAGTCCTGGGCACCCCAACACAACCGAAAATCTAGACCCAGATTTAAAAACATTTCTCATGATGATGATAGAGGACATCAAGAAGGACTTTCATAAGTCACTTAAAGAATTACAGGAGAGCACTGCTAAAGAGTTACAGGCCCTTAAAGAAAAGCAGGAAAACACAGCCAAACAGGTGATGGAAATGAACAAAACCATACTAGAACTAAAAGGGGAAGTAGACACAATAAAGAAAACCCAAAGCGAGGCAACACTGGAGATAGAAACCCTAGGAAAGAGATCTGGAATCATAGATGCGAGCATCAGCAACAGAATACAAGAAATGGAAGAGAGAATCTCAGGTGCAGAAGATTCCATAGAGAACATCGACACAACAGTCAAAGAAAATACAAAATGCACAAGGATCCTAACTCAAAACATCCAGGTAATCCAGGACACAATGAGAAGACCAAACCTACGGATAATAGGAATTGATGAGAGTGAAGATTTTCAACTTAAAGGGCCAGCAAACATCTTCAACAAAATTATTGAAGAAAACTTCCCAAACATAAAAAAAGAGATGCCCATGATCATACAAGAAGCCTACAGAACTCCAAATAGACTGGACCAGAAAAGAAATTCCTCCCGACACATAATAATCAGAACAACAAATGCACTAAATAAAGATAGAATATTAAAAGCAGTAAGGGAGAAAAGTCAAGTAACATATAAAGGAAGGCCTATCAGAATTACACCAGACTTTTCACCAGAGACTATGAAAGCCAGAAGAGCCTGGACAGATGTTATACAGACACTAAGAGAACACAAATGCCAGCCCAGGCTACTATACCCGGCCAAAGTCTCAATTACCATAGATGGAGAAACCAAAGTATTCCACGACAAAAACAAATTCACACAATGTCTTTCCACGAATCCAGCCCTTCAAAGGATAATGACAGAAAAGAAGCAATACAAGGACAGAAATCACGCCCTAGAACAACCAAGAAAGTAAACATTCAACAAACCAAAAATAAGACAGCCACAAGAACAAAATGCCAACTCTAACAACAAAAATAAAAGGAAGCAACAATTACTTTTCCTTAATATCTCTTAATATCAATGGACTCAATTCCCCAATAAAAAGACATAGACTAACAGACTGGCTACACAAACAGGACCCAACATTCTGCTGCTTACAGGAAACCCATCTCAGGGAAAAAGACAGACACTACCTCAGAGTGAAAGGCTGGAAAACAATTTTCCAAGCAAATGGACTGAAGAAACAAGCTGGAGTAGCCATTTTAATATCGAATAAAATCGACTTCCAACCCAAAGTTATCAAAAAAGACAAGGAGGGACACTTCATACTCATCAAAGGTAAAATCCTCCAAGAGGAACTCTCAATTCTGAATATCTACGCACCAAATGCAAGGGCGGCCACATTCATTAGAGACACTTTAGTAAAGCTCAAAGCATACATTGCACCTCACACAATAATAGTGGGAGACTTCAACACACCACTTTCTTCAATGGACAGATCGTGGAAACAGAAACTAAACAGGGACACAGTGAAATTAACAGAAGTTATGAAACAAGTGGACCTGACAGATATCTACAGAACATTTTATCCTAAAACAAAAGGATATACCTTCTTCTCAGCACCTCACGGGACCTTCTCCAAAATTGACCATATAATTGGTCACAAAACAGGCCTCAACAGATACAAAAATATTGAAATTGTCCCATGTATCCTATCAGACAACCATGGCCTAAGACTGATCTTCAATAACAACATAAATAATTGAAAGCCAACATTCACGTGGAAACTGAATAACACTCTTCTCAATGATACCTTGGTAAAGGAAGGAATAAAGAAAGAAATTAAAGACTTTTTAGAGTTTAATGAAAATGAAGCCACAACGTACCCAAACCTTTGGGACACAATGAAAGCATTTCTAAGAGGGAAACTCATAGCTCTGAGTGCCTCCAAGAAGAAACGGGAGAGAGCACATACTAGCAGCTTGACAACACATCTAAATGCCCTAGAAAAAAAGGAAGCAAATTCACCTAAGAGGAGTAGACGGCAGGAAATAATCAAACTCAGGGGTGAAATCAACCAAGTGGAAACAAGAAGAACTATTCAAAGAATTAACCAAACGAGGAGTTGGTTCTTTGAGAAAATCAACAAGATAGATAAACCCTTAGCTAGACTCACTAAAGGGCACAGGGACAAAATCCTAATTAACAAAATCAGAAATGAAAAGGGAGACATAACAACAGATCCTGAAGAAATCCAAAACACCATCAGATCCTTCTACAAAAGGCTATACTCAACAATACTGGAAAACCTGGACGAAATTGACAAATTTCTGGACAGATACCAGGTACCAAAGTTGAATCAGGATCAAGTTGACCATCTAAACAGTCCCATATCACCTAAAGAAATAGAAGCAGTTATTAATAGTCTCCCAACCAAAAAAAGCCCAGGACCAGATGGGTTTAGTGCAGAGTTCTATCAGACCTTCAAAGAAGATCTAATTTCAGTTCTGCACAAACTATTTCACAAAATAGAAGTAGAAGGTACTCTACCCAACTCATTTTATGAAGCCACTATTACTCTGATACCTAAACCACAGAAAGACCCAACAAAGATAGAGAACTTCAGACCAATTTCTCTTATGAATATCGATGCAAAAATCCTCAATAAAATTCTCGCTAACCGAATCCAAGAACACATTAAAGCAATCATCCATCCTGACCAAGTAGGTTTTATTCCAGGGATGCAGGGATGGTTTAATATACGAAAATCCATCAATGTAATCCATTATATAAACAAACTCAAAGACAAAAACCACATGATCATCTCGTTAGATGCAGAAAAAGCATTTGACAAGATCCAACACCCATTCATGATAAAAGTTTTGGAAAGATCAGGAATTCAAGGCCCATACCTAAACATGATAAAATCAATCTACAGCAAACCAGTAGCCAACATCAAAGTAAATGGAGAGAAGCTGGAAGCAATCCCACTAAAATCAGGGACTAGACAAGGCTGCCCATTTCTCCCTACCTTTTCAACATAGTACTTGAAGTATTAGCCAGAGCAATTCGACAACAAAAGGAGATCAAGGGGATACAAATTGGAAAAGAGGAAGTCAAAATATCACTTTTTGCAGATGATATGATAGTATATATAAGTGACCCTAAAAATTCTACCAGAGAACTCCTAAACCTGATAAACAGCTTCGGTAAAGTAGCTGGATATAAAATAAACTCAAACAAGTCAATGGCCTTTCTCTATACAAAGAATAAACAGGCTGAGAAAGAAATTAGGGAAACAACACCCTTCTCAATAGTCACAAATAATATAAAATATCTTGGCATGACTCTAACTAAGGAAGTGAAAGATCTGTATGATAAAAACTTCAAATCTCTGAAGAAAGAAATTAAAGAAGATCCCAGAAGATGGAAAGATCTCCCATGCTCATGGATTGGCAGGATCAACATTGTCAAAATGGCTATCTTGCCAAAAGCAATCTACAGATTCAATGCAATCCCCATCAAAATTCCAACTCAATTCCTCAAGGAATTGGAAGGAGCAATTTGCAAATTCGTCTGGAATAACAAAAAACCTAGGATAGCAAAAAGTCTTCTCAAGGATAAAAGAACTTCTGGTGGAATCACCATGCCAGACCTAAAGCTTTACTACAGAGCAATTGTGATAAAAACAGCATGGTACTGGTATAGAGACAGACAAGTAGACCAATGGAATAGAATTGAAGACCCAGAAATGAAGCCACACACCCATGGTCACTTGATCTTCGACAAGGGAGCTAAAACCATCCAGTGGAAGAAAGACAGCATTTTCAACAATTGGTGCTGGCACAACTGGTTGTTATCGTGTAGAAGAATGTGAATCGATCCATACTTATCTCCTTGTACTAAGGTCAAATCTAAGTGGCTAAAGGAACTTCACATAAAACCAGAGACACTGAAACTTATAGAGGAGAAAGTGGGGAAAAGCCTTGAAGATATGGGCACAGGGGAAAAATTCCTGAACAGAACAGCAATGGCTTGTGCTGTAAGATCGAGAATTGACAAATGGGACCTAATGAAACTCCAAAGTTTCTTCAAGGCAAAAGACACCGTCAATAAGACAAAAAGACCACCAACAGTTTGGGAAAGGATCTTTACCTATCCTAAATCAGATAGGGGACTAATATCCAACATATATAAAGAACTCAAGAAGGTGGACTTCAGAAAATCAAATAACCCCATTAAAAAATGGGGCTCAGAACTGAAAAAAGAATTCTCACTTGAGGAATACCGAATGGCAGAGAAGGACCTTAAAAAATGTTCAACATCCTTAATCATCAGGGAAATGCAAATCAAAACAACCCTGAGATTCCACCTCATACCAGTCATAATGGCTAAGATCAAAAATTCAGGTGACAGCAGATGCTGGCGTGGATGTGGAGAAAGAGGAACACTCCTCCATTGTTGGTGGGATTGCAGGCTTGTACAACCACTCTGGAAATCAGTCTGGCGGTTCCTCAGAAAATTGGACATAGTACTACCGGAGGATCCAGCAATACCTCTCCTGTGCATATATCCAGAAGATGCCCCAACTGGTAAGAAAGACACATGCTCCACTATGTTCATAGCAGCCTTATTTATAATAGCCAGAAGGTGGAAAGAACCCAGATGCCCCTCAACAGAGGAATGGATACAGAAAATGTGGTACATCTACACAATGGAGTACTACTCAGCTATTAAAAAGAATGAATTTATGAAATTCCTATGCAAATGGATGGACCTGGAGGGCATCATCCTGAGTGAGGTAACATATTCACAAAGGAACTCACACAATATGTACTCACTGATAAGTGGATATTAGCCCCAAACCTAGGATACCCAAGATATATGATACAATTTGCTAAACACATGAAGCTCAAGAAGAATGAAGACTGAGGTGTGGACACTATGCCCCTCCTTAGAATTGGGAACAAAGCACCCATGGAAGGAGTTACAAAGACAAAGTTAGGAGCTGAGATGAAAGGATGGACCATGTAGAGACTGCCATATCCAGGGATCCACCCCATAATCAGCATCCAAACGCTGACACCATTGCATATACTAGCAAGATTTTATCGAAAGGACCCAGATGTAGCTGTCTCTTGTGAGACTATGCCAGGGCCTAGCAAACACAGAAGTGGATGCTCACAGTCAGCTAATGGATGGATCACAGAGCTCCCAATGGAGGAGCTAGAGAAAGTAGCCAAGGAGCTAAAGGGATCTGCAACCCTATAGGTGGAACAACATTATGAACTAACCAGTACCCCAGAGCTTTTGACTCTAGCTGCATATGTATCAAAAGATGGCCTAGTCGGCCATCACTGGAAAGAAAGGCCCATTGGACAAGCAAACTTTATATGCCCCAGTACAGGGGAACCCCAGGGCCAAAAAGGGGGAGTGGGTGGGTAGGGGAGTGGGGGTGGGTGGGTATGGGGGACTTTTGGTATAGCATTGGAAATGTAAATGAGGTAAATACCTAATAAAAATGGAAAAAAAGCAAAAAAAAAAAATAAAGATAAAAGTAAAGGTAGGGCGAAAGTGGGCAGCCTTGTCTAGTTCCTGATTTTAGTGGGATTGCTTCCAGCTTCTCTTCATTAACTTTGGTGTTGGCTACTGGTTTGCTGTAGATTGCTTTTATCATGTTTAGATATGGGCCTTGAATTCCTGATCTTTCCAAAACTTTTATCATGAATGGGTGTTGGATCTTGTCAAATGCTTTTTCTGCATCTAACAAGATGATCATGTGGTTTTTGTCTTTGAGTTTGTTTATATAGTGAATTATGTTGATTTATTTCCATATATTAAACCATTCCTGCATCCCTGGAATGAAACCTACTTCGTCAGGATGGATGATTGTTTTGATGTGTTCTTGGATTCAGTTAGAGAGAATTTTATTTAGTATTTTTGCATCGATATTCATAAGGGAAATTGGTCTGAAATTATCTTTGTTGGGTCTTTCTATGGTTTAGGTATCAGAGTAATTGTGGCTTCATAGAATAAACTGGGTAGGGTATCTTCTGCTTCTATTTTGTGGAATAGTTTGTGAAGAACTGAAATTAGATCTTCTTTGAAGGTCTGATAGAACTCTGCACTAAACCCATCTGGTTGTGGGCTTTTTTTTTTTTTTTTTTTTGTTTTTGTTTTTGTTTTTTGGTTGGGAGAGTATTAATGACTGCTTCTATTTCTTTAGGGGATATAGGACTGTTTAGATCATTAACTTGATCCTGAGTTAACTTTGGTACCTGGTATCTGTCTAGAAATTTGTCCATTTCATCCAGGTTTTCCAGTCTTATTGTTTTCCCTTTTGTAGAAGTATCTGATGGTGTTTTGTATTTCTTCAGGATCTCTTGTTATGTCTCCCTTTTCATTTCTGATTTTGTTAATTAGGATGCTGTCCCTGTGCCCTCTAGTGAGTCTGGCTAAGGGTTTAGCTATGTTGTTGATATTCTCAAAGAACCAGCTCCTCCTTTGGTTGATTCTTTGAATAGTTCTTCTTGTTTACACTTGGTTGATTTCTCCCCTGAGTTTGATTATTTCCTGCTGTCTACTCTTCTTGGGTGAATTGGCTTCCTTTTGTTCTAGAGCATTTAGGTGTGTTGTTCAGCTGCTAGTGTGTGCTATCTCTAGTTTCTTTTTAGAGGCACTCAGAGCTATGAATGTTCCTCTTAGAAATGTTTTCATTGTGTCACATAAGTTTGGGTATGTTGTGGCTTCATTTTCATTAAACTCTAAAAATTCTTTAATTTCTTTCTTTATTCCTTCCTTGACCAAGGTATCATTGAAATGGTGTTGTTCAATTTCCACGTGAATGTTGGCTTTCTATTATTTATGTTGTTATTGAAGATCAGCCTTAGGCAATGGTGATCTTATCGGATATATGGGACAATTTCAAAATTTTTTATCTGTTGAGGCCTGTTTTGTGACCAATTATGTAGTCAATTTTGGAGAAGGCACCGTGAGGTGTTGAGAAGAAGTTATATCCTTTTCTTTTAGGATAAAATGTTCTGAAGACATTTGTTAAATCCATTTGTTTCATAACTTCTGTTAGTTTCACTGTGTCCCTGTTTAGTTTTTTGTTTCCATGATCTGTCCATTGACAAAGGTGGTGTGTTAAGTCTCCCATTATTATTGTATGAGGTGCAATGTGTGCTTTGAGGTTTACTAAAGTTTCTTTAATGAATGTGGCTGCCCTTGCATTTGGAGAATAGATGTTCAGAATTGAAAGTTCCTCTTGGAAGATTTTACCTTTGATGTGTATAAAGTGTCCCTTCTTGTCTTTTTTTATAACTTTGGATTGGAAGTCGATTTTATTAGATATTAGAATGGCTACTCTAGCTTGTTTCTTCAGACCATTTGCTTGGAAAATTGTTTTCTACCCTTTCATTCTGAGGTAGTCTTTTTCCCTGAGATGGGTTTCCTGTAAGCAGCAAATTGTTGTGTCCTGTTTGTGTAGCCAGTCTGTTAGTCTATGTCTTTTTATTGGGGAATTGAGTCCATTGATATTAAGAGATATTAAGGAAAAGTAATTGTTGTTTCCTATTATTTTTGTTGTAAAAGTTGGCATTCTGTTCTTGTGGCTGTCTTCTTTTAGGTTTGTTGAACGATTAATTTCTTGCTTTTTCTAGGACTTGGTTTCTGTCCTTGTATTGTTTTTTTTTCTGTTATCATCCTTTGAAGGGATGGATTCGTGGAAAGATAATGCGTGAATTTGGTTTTGTTGTGGAATACTTTGGTTTCTCCATCTATGGTAATTGAAAGTTTGGCTGGGTATGGTAGCTTGGGCTGGCATTTGTGTTCTCTTAGTGTCTGTATAACATCTGTCCAGGATCTTCTGGCATTTACAGTCTCTGGTGAAAAGTCTGGTGTAATTCTGATAGACCTGCCTTTAAATGTTACTTGACCTTTTTCCCTTACTGCTTTTAATATTCTATCTTTATTTAGTGCATTTTTTGTTCTGATTATTATGTGTTGGGAGGAATTTCTTTTCTGGTCCAGTCTACTTGGAGTTCTGTAGGCTTCTTGTATTTTCATGGGCATCTCTTTCTTTAGGTTTGGGAAGTTTTCTTTTGTAATTTTGTTGAAGATATTTGCTGGCCCTTTAAGTTGAAAATCTTCATTCTCATCTACTCCAATTATCCGTAGGTTTGATCTTCTCATTGTGTGCTGGATACCCTGGATGTTTTGACTTAGGATGTTTTTGCATTTTGCATTTTCTGTGATTGTTGTGTTGATGTTCTCTATGGAATCTTCTGCACCTGAGATTCTCTCTTCCATCTCTTGTATTATGTTGCTGATGCTCGCATCTATGGTTCCTGACTTCTTTCCTAGGGTTTCTATCTCCACTGTTGCCTCACTTTGCGTTTTCTTTATGGTGTCTACTTCCCTTTTTAGTTCTAGTATGGTTTTGTTCATTTTCATCACCTGTTTGGATGTGTTTTCCTGTTTTTCTTTAAGGTCTTCTACCTGTTTGGTTGTGTTTTCCTGTCTTTCTTTAAGGAGTTGTAACTCTTTAGCAGTGTTCTCCTGTATTACTTTAAGTGAGCTATTAAAGTCCTTCTTGATGTCCTCTACCATTATCATGAGATATGCTTTTAAATCTGGGTTTAGTTTTTGGGGTGTGTTGGGGTGGCCAGGACTGGGTGAGGTGGGAGTGCTGTGTTCTGATGACGGTGAGTGGTCTTGATTTCTGTTAGTAAGATTCTTATGTTTGCCCTTCGCCATCTGGTAATCTCTGGAGTTAGTTGTTATAGTTGTCTCCAGTTAGAGCTTGTTTCTTTCGTGATTCTGTTAGCCTCTATCAGCAGATCTGGGAGACTAGCTCTCTCTTGAGTTTCAGTGATCAGAGCACTCTCTGCAGGCAAGCTCTCCTCTTGCAGGGAAGGTGCACAAATATCTGGCATTTGGGCCTGCCTCCTGGCAGAAGGTGAAGGTCCGAAACAGGGCCTGTCTCAGAAGCTGTTAGCTTCTGTAGTCCACACTCTCACCTGCAGAGACTAGTCTTAGAGGGATCTGGGAACCAATATGGCTCCCCCAGGTGCTCTGGCAAAGCCCTCCTGGGCAGGGTGGACACTTCTCCTCTGGCAGGGAAGGTGCCCTGATGTCTGGAGCCTGAAATTGTGTCTGCCTCAGAAGCTGTCCTCTAGGGATCTTGGGGGTGTCTGCCAAGTCTGCACCCAAGGTAACCAGGTGCTGGTGCTGACTGGAAGGGACTTGTGACCCTGGTCAGGCTGGGTTTTCTGCTTCCCTAATGCTGTCTTAGGTCCTGCACGATTGGATTGGAACAGAAGTTGTGTTCCACTCACCAGAGGTCCTAATATCGTGTGGAGAGTCCTCTAGGGACCTTGGGGGTGTCCACTGACTGTGTGCCCAAGGTGACCCGGTGCTGGCACTGACCGGAAGGGCCATCTCTTTCTTTAGGTTAGGGAAGTTTTCTTCTATAATTTGGTTGAAGATATTTATTGCACCTTTAAATTGGGATCTTCACTTTCTTCTATACCTATTATCCTTAGGTTTGGTCTTCTCATTTTGTCCTAGATTTCCTGGATGTTTTGGGTTAGGAGCTATTTGCCTTTTGCATTTTCTTTGACTATTGTGTCAATGTTTTCTATGGTATCTTCTGCACCTGAAATTTTTTCTTCTATCTCTTGTATTCTGTTGGTGATGCATGCATCTATGACTCCCGATCTCTTTCCTGGGTTTTCTAACTCCACAGTTGTCTCCCTTTGTGATTTCTTTATTCTTTCTATTTCCATGTTTAGATCTTGGATGTTTTTGTTCATACTGTTCACCTGTTTGTGTTTTCGTGTAATTATTTAAGGGGTTTTTGTGTTTTGTCTTTAAGGGATTATGCTTGTTTACCTGTGTTCTCCTGTATTTCTTTAAGGGAGTTATTTATGTCCTTCTTAAAGTCCTCTATCTTCATCATGAGAAGTGATTTTTTATCCAAATCTTGCTTTTCTGATGTGATGGTGTATCCAGGACTTGCTATTTTGGGAGAATTGGGTTCCGATGATGACAAGTAACTTTGGTTTCTGTTGCTTATATTCTTATGCTTGCTTCCTGAACACACAAATTTATACTTAAAATTTTTGCTTTCTGATGAAGTAAATGATTTATAGCTAATACATTTCAGTTTTAGCTATGTATTCTAAAGGTCTATTCTGTCTAAAGCTGAGGGTCTGCTGATGGAATAACAAAATTCAAGTAACTGGTTCTGACATCTGTAGAGAAAGCATAAGTGGGATTTCCTTCCTGGTAGGCAGTCCTAGCACAAGAATTACTTTTTATTACAGTCATAGTATAATTGTGTTGGTAATCAAAGTTTAATGCTAAAGGAATCTTCGATAAATATTTTAATTAATTAACTAATTAATTAATTAAATTTCTCCATGGAATGAGGGGTTAGAACTATATTCTTGTATATGCTAGGCCAGTAGTTCATTACGGAGCTCTGCATCCCCAGAACTCTTGGTTGTTTTTGATTTTCTTAGGCAGGACTTCTGTAGGTCATACTGGCCTGGAACTCACTGCATAGCTTTGTGCAGCCCAAATTGGTCTTGAGTTCACCCTTTAGCTGAAGCTGGCCTTAAACTTATGATTTCACTGCCTCATCTTTCCAAGAAGTCACAGCTCTCAATTCATTATTCTGTGTCTTGGCATCTTACCAATTGTTTAAATGAATTTGAAAGTTATTTCCTGCTTGTGAAACTCATTTCAAAAGTCATTTATTTATTGAATGAATAGTATATTTTTTATATACCCTTTCTAATTTATTTAAGACAGGATTGGTCTCTGGCTTTCTGGCTTATGCTGGCCTCAAACTCACTGTGCAACTTAGGCTGGCCTCAAACTTTGGAGCATCCTGTTTCAGTTTCAAGAATTGTTAGGTTGCATGTATATGTCATTATTTCCAGTTCATTCCTTGATTTTCTGGAACACTTACGGTACTTGACATTTATCTATAGAATTTTTAACTCAATTTATTATCTACCATGCACTTTCTCCATTACAGTGTCAGCCCCTTAAAGAAAATTGTTTCCTTTATTCTTCACTGTAGCATACCAGGATTGAACCATATTTGACACTATGCAGAAAATAAGTATCTTTGATTAGAGAGTGATGCACACAGGGTGGAAATGGAGTTTTAAATCTTTCAGTCTGTTTTTTTTCCTCATATTTCCTTCTTGTGTTGATTTCATTTATGTCAATGCATAGCATACCGTCAGGATTGGCATTGGCCAAGGGGAGGATGTGCAGATGTCCTTTGAATCATTATGGACTTGTTTTTCTATTGTGTGTAAAAAGAATGCAATGGGTTTTAAGACAGAAAGTTCTACAGTATTCCCTTTCTTTTCTAAGTGTTTATTACATTTTAATTCGTTAATTTTGTGCACATATATTGTGGTCAGAGGACATTGTCTCATAGCCAAGTCAGTAACTTAAGCGCCCATCAAATTTCAGGGATTTTATTGCATATTTGAATATATCTGAAGTATTGGCAGTTTTAAAATCATTGCTGGCATCTTACCAATATGCTATAATTTAATTTACGATCTGGCATGTGATGAAGCTGATTGCTATTAGCTATTTAAGAAAACATTTGAGTTTTTCATAATTGCTCTCCAGCAAAATTTTGAGAAAGTTAAGTAGTAATTAATATTGTAGGAAGAAAGTGTGTTGTCAAGGAAGGAATTGAATATAGATCTCCGATTTAGATGGATTACATAAAATGGTCCTTCCCCTGCTCTGGAAAATAATGCTGGAAAGAGCCCATTTATGATTTTTCATTTTGAGAGGAGTTGGCTGACAAACAACACCCCTAACTTAAGACCAAATGAATTAGACATAGACACTCAGACTTACATATATGCACATGGGTGTGCTCACATCACACTCAAATGCACACACTCATAAAGGTATACTTACGTTCACAATATGCTCACACACAGTCACACACACAGTGAAAACAAGGATGGAGAGTAGAGCTTGGCTTCATGAATCACTGATGCATGGGACTGGAGATGGTCAGCATTCAGAAAGCTGCTTTCTCTCTTCTGGTCCGTCTATACTCCACATATTCTCTCTTCCAAAATTTTCCTATGCCTCTGAACTCTCTCTTTGTCTTATTAGTCTCATGGTCACAAATGACCTCTTTTAGCTTCTAATTTAACTCCTAAGACTAATTAGCGTGTTTTATATTGAAAACTACTCTGGATTTTCATGTTGGTTCACCCAATAAGCAGGCAGAGAAGGACAATCAATTTTAACCATGATGGAGAAGTTGAATATTTGGGAGAAGTTAATTTCCAGAAAGAAGGAAAAGCCAGGAAGATACTAAACAAAACAAACAAACAAACAAACCCAAAAAACAAAACCAAAAATCACCAACAAAACATAACAAAAACCTGCAGTAGTTAACTGATCTCTGAGCCATCTCTAATTGACTGAGCTATGAACTGGGAGCACAATTGAATAGTTTATGTATATCTTTTCTTCTAAAAATGGCTTTGAGTTACTTTAGGAGGTAACAGTTTTGCTTTACATTTCTTTGGGAAGAAATTCTTGCTAATAACAATTGGATCTCTCATTTGAAAAAAAAAAAAAAACCACCTATATAGATGTGGTGTCTTCAAAACTGGACATGAAATCAAAAGGCATGGTCATGAATTTCATTTCTTTCAAATGAAACAATGAATCTGAGCAATTATATGTCATTCTGAGGTGCTATTTTACCATTACAAATACAGCAGCACGCATCATTCTATGGAGCTTGTATCCATTTCTTGTTTTCACCGAAACAAGTTTTTATTAAGAATTTTGGGTCTATCATTTCCTTAAGGTTTTGCACAGTTCAGGCTGGCCTGGAGCTCACTGTACAGTCAAGAATGAGCCCAGACTTTCTTTTTTAGCACATTTTTTTTATTAGATATTTTCTTTATATATATTCCAAATTTCAAATGCTATCCCAAAAGTTCCCTATACCCTCCCCCCACCCTGCTCCCTTACCCACCCACTCCCACTTCTTGGCCCTGGCATTCCCCTGTACTGGGGCATATAAAGTTTGCAATACCAAGGGTCCTCTCTTTTCAGTGATGGCTGACTAGGCCACCTTCTGCTACATATGCAGCTAGAGACACGTGCTCTGGGGGTACTGGTTAGTTCATATTGTTGTTCCACCTATAGGGTTGCAGGCCCCTTCAGCTCCTTGGGTGCTTTCTCTGGCTTCTCCATTGGGGGCCCTGTGTTCCATTTTATAGATGACTGTGAGCATTGACTTCTGTATTTGCCAGACACTGGCATAGTCTCATACGAGACAACTATACCAGGGTCTAATGGTCATATCTGCTCCTTCTATGAGCTCAGATTACAGGCCCTATTTTATGTGGTGCTGGGGATGGAACGCAAGGTATCATCTATATAAGGGATGTGGACTACTGACTGAGCCACATCTCCAACTCCTGAAGCACTTATTATTAATCTATTTTAACTGAAATATGGTATGTGAGAGTGTGTTTAGATTTTCACATAGGGAGAGCAGAGAAGGCAGAGATCAAGTGAGCGTGCATATTTACGTTGGAACTATAATCATAGTTTTACTGGAGACTTAGGAATAACAATGTTCCACATTCATTCTTTTGGGATAGCAAATGTCTTATGCTTGGGCCAAGAGGAGAAACAAAGATTTCTAGAAGCTGAGATGATGAACAAACACTCAGTGGGAACAAAAAGCCTAAGCTGTCCTAGTTTTCCTGCGATGAAAAGAATGTTTGTGTTTGTACATTTTTCTTTTTTTTCATAATTTGTTGTTTTATTCACATTAGGTCTCAATTGCAGCCTCTCTCCCTCCCTTTCTTCCCAGTCTTGTTCTTACAAATCCCTCTCTCCATTTCTCCTTCCCCTAGCCCCATCTTGGATACCAGGTCACCTTGGGACATCTAGTCCCAGAAGGACTAAGCACATCCTCTCTTACCGAGGCACAACCTGGAAGTCCAGATAGGGTAAGGGAATAGAATGACAGGCAACAGAGTCAGAGGCAACCCCTACATTCCAGTTGTTAGGAGAATCACATGAAGACCAAGCTGGACATCTGCTACAAATGTGTGGGGGCCTAGGTCTAGCCCCTGCATACTCTTTGGTTGGTGGTTCAGTCTCTGTGATCCCCATGGGCCCAGGTAAGTTGACTCTGTAGGTGTTCTCATGTTGTCCTCAATTCTCCTGTTCACTCAGTTCTATCCCCCACCCTTCCACAAGACTCCCTGAGCTCCCCCAGATATTTCTCCGTGGATCTGCACCCTGTTTCCATCCATTGCTGGATGAAGACTCTCAGGAGGTGGTCATGCCAGGCTCCTGTCTGCAAGCTTGACAGAGTTGATATATATATATATATATATATATGAAATTAGATATTTTCTTTATTTAATGCAGCAGCTCTAATACAGAGAACCGTTTGGTGTTTTCTCTTTTCAACTTATTAAAAAAATAGTGCCTAGAAATGCTGAGTACTTGACCTAGGTTAACCAGCAGGCTGTAGTGAAGCTGGGGTTTGAATGCAGCTGTGTCTCACTTAAGAGCTTGTCTAACACCTTCAGCAGTCTTCCCACTTGCTCTCCAATACGGTGGTCCCCAGCCTTTGTGAAATTGTTCTTAGTTCTTAGAGATCTACCCTAGCATGCCCATGCTGCATTTTCATGCAATATAATGTCTGTTAAATAGAAATACTCAAATATTTATTTTGAATTGGATGTGTCCATGCAGAATTAATAGAAGGCTTGCTGTATAGGGCATAGTTGTAGGTATTAAGAGTTTTGATTTTAGTTCCGCCGACATAACTCTGTGTTCATCTATCTCCCTTATTTTATCTGTTTGTCTGTCTGTCTGTCTGTCTGTCTTCTATCATCCACTCATGGAGTTATTGTAGCCCAGATTTGCCTCAAATTCATGATTCTCCTTCTTCAAGGTTTTGAGTGCTGAGTTTACAGGTGTGTGCCTCCAGGCTGAATTTACTAGATTTACTTGTATTTTGTCTTCTCAACAACAAAGCAAGGGCTCATTAAAGAACCAAACCGTTGGATCACTGTGAAGAATAGAAGATATTTTGTGAATGTTATGAAGCTCAGCCAGAAGAAATTACCCTGAGCTTCAAATATTTACTCCTTTAAAAGAGTCTGTAGATACATAAGGACCATGAAAACTCTGGGTCATAAAAATTGAACTTTATTTGAATTCTTGCTCTCTTAGAGTAGTAATCCCCTCTTTCTTACCAGTTTTGATACAAAAGCCACAGCTCTCATCTAAAAGAGAAAAGCTAGTTTATTTGAAGCCATTCTTAGTGACCACATCCCAGGAACATAGATTTAGGTTGCCAGTTGTCATATTCTAATGGGAAAGGAGTTTTATAGATTCACAGAGCAAAGAAAGACACAAATTCAAACAAGTTTAAAATAAATTGGTGGATATATCAGAGAGGTGGTGAGAGTCAGATGGGGGAAACCTTTTCTATACCCCCAGGATGTTACCTGATAACATTCTTAGTTTTTGGGTCAGTGCACACCAGTAGTACTTTTAGTTAATTAATTCCAAATGTTTCTATTTATTAGTTACAAGATGTTAGTTATGACACAAAGGTGGACAAAAACTGCTAACCCAAGATGTGATAACTAGCTTTTGGATCTTCAACATCCCAAACTCTGTACAGGTTGCAATTCTAATCTCTAATCTCTGTCAACAATTCCAGTAATTTTCGTTCACAGTAGTGAGAGGCACAAAACTCACATTTCTCTATGGCGTCTTTTGTTAGAGGTATGTCTGGGGCCCCAACAAAGGAAAAAAGGAAAAAAAACACTATTATAAGGTGAATAGAAAACTGTAAGTTTTAATGTGTAAGTTTAATTTCCCATTAGGAAGAAAAAAAAATCTCTAAACACATCTAAACATTTTAGTTACTGTTCTCAAGTATAACCCCACAAGATATGTTTAATAGAAAACATGGAGTCATTCATTTTGAGATTAACTAAATAAACTGTTTAATTTAAGTGGGAATTCAATTTGGGGGTTTAATTCTGTGGAATTATGGGACTAATTTTCTGTGTTTTTCTTTTCTTTTTTGTCTGTTGTATTCCATACCAGTGCCTCTTGGAAAATTAATCTTTAACCTTTAAGCAATGCCTTTTAATAGAGCTGAGAATCATTTCCATTTGTCAAGGTAGAATATTTCTTCCAAGAATAATTCCATTCAATATACTTATTGAAACTGTCAAAAAAAAAAAAAAAAAAAAAACAAAACCTACTGGCAGTTTATCAACAGGTATGTTAGGTAAGAAATAACATTTCCTTCACTACAAAACAATAGTAAATATCATAGGAGAAATGGAATGAAAAGCTTATCAGCTAGTGCTGCAGCTAAATAACACAAGAGCAGACAGGAGTCCTGAAGACATGAAAGACCATGAGGTAGTTTAAGCAACCAGTTTACTTGAGTTATTTATAGTCAGTCTTGCACACTTTAAGATTATCTGGCTTACTGTGCATAGTAGATAAGTGTCTGGCCCATATTATTTGTAAAAAACAAAACAAAACCAAAGACTGTAGGATTTGCATTTCGTGAAATAAAACCATTCCAGATCTGTCTCCTTAGAACTCAAAGGAATGGTTTTGAATGGTTCCTTTTCCGTTGCGACTGAAGGTGGAGCCCTTGAGCTGCGTCCCAGAGCTGGCCTCAGCAGGAGGATTTTCATACAAGCTTTTGTAGTTCGCAAAAGGACACGGAGCAATTTAAGCAAGAGGAAAAAAAGGAGTCGCTTTTCATCCAACTTGCTGGCTTGCCACCTCGCATAGCTTGTGGTGGAGCCTAGGTAAATGGAAATTAACGGGATATGATAAACTCGGCCAGGAGCCCCGTTGAGGTTTGGAAGTCGAGCTCTTTCCTTTTCATTATCTTGTAGTTTGGGTTTTAGGAGGGATGATAGAGGGGGAATGTTTTACTTTATCTGTTCTCCCTTGGATTCAAATCTCTACCCAGCCTCAGATTTATCATATGTATAACGAGTGATATCTTTTGCTGTTTTCTGTTATGTTTTAGCATTCTTTAGGTTTAAGGAATAATTAAAGTGTTTTCCACCCAGATCAGCTTCGAAATGGAAAAGACAAGAGGTATCAGAAGAGCAGCTGTACCCAGAAATTCACAAGTTTTACTTCATTTTCATTCCATTTAGAACCCCCTGAAGGTCATGGCCAACAACATTTAGTAATGTATGCACATATTGAAGTGAAGAGGTGGGTTTTGATCCTGTATCAGCTTAACTCCAACTTGTGTGCCATTTCCATTGTAATCAAAGCTTTGCATACATTTGTAAGAAATAACACAGAAAACAGATTTTATTTTATTTTTTTGAGATAAATGCAGAGTCTGAATTAAAAAGCACATTGCATGAATTTTAATTTCATCGAAATGTTATTTTTTGCTTATTGGTATGGCAGAAAAGAGCATGATGTTGCATAACTAACTTCTCCTGGGGAATCTTTCTTTGATTACCTCAGATATAAAAGCTTTGGACCAAACAAACAAACAAACAAACAAACAAACAAGAAGTCAGTTTAAGTCCAGCTTACAAACGTTGGGGTAGCTCTGCCAGTTGCTTTAGTAAATGCCCTTCCCTTAAGTGAGCGAGATTCACATGGACTGTGTTAGAGGAGTTCCCAGAGCAACTTGCAGGCAGCTACCCGAGGAGTTGCAATGGGTACTGCACAGATAGCATCCAGGAGCTGTGCTCTGAGTCCTAGTTGTTAAGGAGTCTCATGAACCTTTCCTCTGCCCAAGAGGGAAGTTTTCAGTGCAGAGAAACAGCTACACAACGACATCATCTTGACAAAACTATTGCTGAAAACGCAGTGTTGGGCTATGTGGGGCTCTCCGCTACATTTCACATTGTTCAGACACGTTCTTGTATTATTTATACTATTATTTCAAATTAATTGGCTTGGTGTTCTTTCTCTTCTTTTGATATAGTTTTTCTGTTTTATTATGTGTATCTTCCCCAATTTGAAAGAATAGAAAGGTTTTCAAATGATTTCTTTAAAAATAATCACACACACACACACACACACACACACACACACACACACACACGGGTGGGGGTGGGGACAGTTGACCCCACTTGTAAAAGTAACTTTTATTTACCAGATGTAATTGTCATCTCGGAGGCTTACTGCTATCAGTATCCATTTAAGTTTACGTAACATCTACTTTTACATACATCTCATCGAAAGGACAGACTGGCTGGCAACTCACTTAACAGTGAGTAGCTGTATCATCTGTAGTACTTATTTTTGTTGAAATCTCATCTTTGAGTATACAAGAGTATCAGCTTCCAAGATTAAATAAGTTTGTTAGTTTATTGGTATTGAGTAAGATCTTGAGAACAATGTAAAATTGTGAGAGCAGACAACCACTGTTTTTTGTTTTCTGTATCATTTTCTAATGTTAAGCCACATCTGTGTTACTGGAGCCTCACCCATTGGTAATTATTTTAATATTTTGCTGGACTAATTTAGCTAATGATTCTTCCTTTCATCACCACAAATGAGACTGTTTAAATTTTCTTTTATTACACTCTAATTTATTTTCATAACAAAATTATTATTGTCTCATAAAATGAAACTTCAAGTTCTTAATCTGTTTCTGGGTTGGGAATTGTTTACAATAAAAAAATGAATGGTACCTTGAAGGTTTGGGTAAATGTGTTTCTGAAACATGGCTGGTGCATGAATTTCTAATTCAATTTTTTAGCAATTAGTTTATTGCAAGTTCTTAAGTGTGAACATAAGGCTTATAAAACACACTGTAGGATAATAGAGATTTTTCACATTATTTACTGAGATGGTTTTACTTTTTCTTTGAATATAGTGAGTTGTTATTATTGATTTTTAAATGTTAAACTAACATTGTTTAGCTCTAATAAACCCCCTTTTTTTTAACCAATAATGTATTCCTATGGATTGAGAGTAATTTGATTTTTTAAAGAGACAGTTCTATAATATTTTTTTTTCCATTTTTTATTAGGTTCTATAATATTTTGAGGAATCTTTTGAGGGTATTTTTTTAAATCTTATTTTTCAAGTTTTGCTGGTGTAATTATGTAAATCTCATAGCATATTTAAAAATACATGTACTCTTTTTGTTGTAAAGTTCATTTAAGATTTATGCTGCCTTTTCCTTGACTCTGCATAGATTGAATTAATGAATTCTGCTTGAATCCAGAGTTTGGGATGACACACAATGACTTTTTAATTTTCTTTTCAAGACAGGGCCTCACTATGTTGCCTTGGCAGGCCTGGATCTCCCTATATAGACCAGGTTGGCATCAAACTCATAAAACTTTTTCTGCCTCTGCCTCCTGAATGCTTGGAATGAAAGGAGTGTGCTACCATACTCGGTGTTAATTCTTTAATAAGTATGTTTATATTTTTCTGCTTCACATTATTTTATTTATACATGATTATTTTCTAGGAATTTACTTATTTAATCTCAGCTATTGTATTAGCTACCTCAAACTTATTAGTATTAGTAATATCACTTTTAAAATGTATTGTTGACATTCATTTTTACACAGATGTGAAAAATTTCTAATGAAACACACATATATTTGAACAATATTTTAAAACTTATTTTTTGTTGAAATAAAGGGTTTTTAAATATATATATATTAGTGTAGTTTTTCTTTTGGGAGGATGTTGAGACCAAGTCTTACCACCTAGCCTAGGATGGTCTTAATGTCATAATCCTCCTGCCTCAGCCTCCTGATTACTGAAAGTAGAGTTGCGTGCTGCACATATTGTAGTACAATTTTGATTTGCCATAAGTTTGTGGAAATTTTTAAGAATTCCCTTCTGTCCCTCCTCCAGGTTTGTGTGTGTGTGTTTGACATCGTATAGCATTCTGATACATTTATTCAACATTTGTCCCTAATTATTGCCTGTCCTCTACACTTTCCAGAATCTCTCCCAGAATGTCAGTCAATCTGCCATGAGCCTCCTTGCTCTGCAGCATTTTCCTGGATGGCCTTAGAACTTGGAGGTCATTTTGTTGTTGGTTTTTACGTTTGGGTTTATTGCCCATCTCATAATTAGCATATGATTTCTGAAGGATCAACATAGACATGAAATCCATCCTCATTACATCACATCGAAAGGACAGACTGGCACCTAACTTATCTGTGATTAGTCGTGTCATTTGACTCAACTGATTAGTCCTCCCTGTCAAGAGCTTCAATGTCAAGTTGCTCTTTTATATTTTTTCATACACATATTCTCTGGAAATAAGTTATTAACTGGATCTCATATTTAAGAGATGGGGCATGATTTTATTATAGGGAGGGGCAGTACTTAGCTAAACTATTTGGAATTCTCTATAGGAAATGTGTCCTTCATGGAAAGTTGTTTGCTGAGCCATCTCATTGGCCCTCTCTTTCCTTCTTTTATAGAACATGTTTGGAACCTTGAGAGATGGGTTACTGGTTAGGAGTATTTGGTTCTTCATTCTCAGTGCTGCTAAAACTAACAGACTAAAGGGATGAGCCTTCTTCTGGCCATGGTGGGTAGATGCAGTTACAATCACATCATCTTAGGGTTCCATTGCTGCAAAGAGACACCATGACCAGGACAACTACTATTGAGGCAAATATTTAGGTAAATATTTTATTGGACCTGACTTACAGTTTCAGAGGTTTGGTCCATTATCATCATGATGGGAAGCATGACACTGTGCAGCCAGACTTGGTTCTGGAGGAGCCAAAAGTTCTAAATCTGAAGGCAGCCAAGAGGAGACACACTGCCTCCAACAAGACCACATCTTCTAATAGTGTGACTGACTCCCCATGGGCCAAGCACATAAATTTGTGAGTCTGTGGGGCCATTCCTTTTCAAACCACTACAGAATACACACATATACTCACACATGCACATACATACATACATTTTTAATCTAAACAAAAAATTTAAATCATAAAGTAACAATTTATGGCTATTGTGATGGTTTGAATGATATTAGTCCCCACAGGCTCATATATTTGCATACTTGTTTTCCAGTTGGTGAAATATTTGGAAGGATTATGGTGTGTAGCCTTGTTGGAGTAGGTGGCGATAATTGACTAAGCCTCTGATACTGTAAGGAAGCCCCAAACTAAATGTTTTCCTTTATAAAAGGTGCTTTGGTCATGATATCTCTTCACATCATTGGAACAATTACTAAGACAATTATACTATATTGTTATTGGGTAACATGACCAAGTGTTCTCTATTTGTATATAATGGCTTCAACAGGGGGAAAGGAATTCTTGGAATATGAATATTTTTGAAAATGTTTTGTGAATATGTAAAATGATCATATATTTCCTATTTCTTTTTTATTTTTTACTAGGTATTTATTTCATTTACATTTACAATGCTATCCCAAAAGTCCGCCACACGCTCCCCCATCCACTTCCCCAACCACCCACTCCCACTTCTTGGCCCTGGCATTCTCCCGTACTGAGGCATATAAAGTTTGCATGACCAATGGGCCTCTGTCCACTGATGGCCGACTAGGCCATCTTCTGATATATATGCAGCTAGAGACACGAGCTCCGGGGGATACTGGTTAGTTCATATTGTTGTTTCACCTATAGGGTTACAGATCCCCATGGAAGGAGTTACAGAGACAAAGTTTGGAGCTGAGCCGAAAGGATGGACCATCTAGAGACTGCCATATCCAGAGATCCATCCCATAATCAGCTTCCAAACGCTGACACCATTGCATACACTAGCAAGATTTTGCTGAGAGGACCCAGATATAGCTGTCTCTTGTGAGACTATGCCAGGGCCTAGCAAACACAGAAGTGGATGCTCACAGTCAGCTATTGGACGGATTACAGGGCCCCAAATGGAGGAGCTAGAGAAAGTAACCAAGGAGCTAAAGGGATATTTCCTATTTCTTATGTATAAGAAGTTTATTGTTATTTGAGTATTTTATGACCTGTTGCATTATTTCATTACTTGATCAGTCAGTCAGTCATAAGGTATGTAATATGTCGATTTAATAATGTTTCTGATTTTTCTTTATGTTTTTCCATATTCTCATTTATATATTTTAATTTTGTATTAATAGGAGCATGCTTTTTTTTTTTTTTACAATAGGAGCATATTTCTTTCTGCACACGTTTATGTACAATGTAAACTTGGTGACTATGAAGCTCACGTTTATTTATAACTCCTGACTTTAGTTCTACATTGTCTAATATTTTTGCTGCCATTCTTTCTGTTCTCAAATATCTTATGTTTGATTCCCTTTCCAAATGTAGACAGAAAGATGAAGCTGATTAATAAAATATCTATGCCTTATGGTCCCTTAGCAGTCTTGTTTGCCTGTTTAAGCCAACTCTTTGTAAGTAATCTATCCAAGAGTACTGATTATTTTCTCCTTGGCTTGAATAAATGGGAGATAAGTAGTAATTCTCCGTACTTGTATCAAATCCCTTGGATTTCAAGTGAAATTGGGAAAATTGTCATGGAACTATTGTTCCAGCAATGGGGAAGCTGAGGCAGGATAAGAGTGAATTTGAGCTCAGTATGGGGAATCATAATATAACCTTGCCATACATATAGAAAATAATAGCTTTATTCTGAGAATAAAATAATTTATTACATTAGTAACAGTGAACAATAGGAATAGCAAAACACTGTGAGAGTATGTTAAACACACTGCTGCTCTTGTGAGGTAGCTACTATTATTTAATTTTTACAGGTAATAAGATATTTAGAAAGAGTTGCAGGCATTTACTTAAGAACTGTCAAAGCTGTGTAGGTACACATAGGAACTGAGACTATGTTCTTAGCCACCCTGACACTTGTGGACTGTTATTCAAGGAGAGAATTAAAAGTTTTTTATAATATTTCACATTATCATTGTTCAGTTATATTTCATTTGCTGACCTTGTGCTTTTCAATTATGTCTCCCATGTGTTTGCTTTGTCCTGGCACTATTGTAAGACTTCCCACTTTACTTAGAGTAGGATTATTCAAATTCTCTGTAGAGATTGAGATGTTTTGTTGCTTCAGTGTCCACACTGGAAGCAAGCAGTCACTGATGTGTTACTAGATTGGACAGTGGAGGTTTAAAACTGTTTCTTGGGATGTTTGACATGGGCTATATATTCTAAGCAGTATACACTGGTCCACCTATTAATTACTCTAGTATTGGATCATTATCTATCCACTCTCTGCTTAGCCTTTCTATGTATCACCACTGGGAAATATAGCCATAGAATGTCTTCTCTTTTGCCTTCCCACATTGTCTTTTTTTTTTTTTTTTAGAATTAATTTTTTTTATTAGGTATTTTCCTCATTTACATTTCCAATGTTATCCAAAAAGTCCCCAATACACTCCCCCCCCACTTCCCTACCCACCCACTCCCACTTTTTGGCCCTGGCGTTCCCCTGTACTGGGGCATATAAAGTTTGCAAGTCCAATGGGCCTCTCTTTCCAGTGATGGCCGACTAGGCCATCTTTTGATACATATGCAGCTAGAGTCAAGAGCTCTGGGGTACTGGTTAGTTCATAATGTTGTTCCACCTATAGGGTTGCAGATCCCTTTAGCTCCTTGGGTACTTTCTCTAGCTCCTCCATTGGGGGGCCCTGTGACCCATCCAATAGCTGACTGTGAGCATCCACTTCCCCACATTGTCTTTTATTTAGGCAGATTTTCTCTCACTTCAAGTCCACTTGCTCTCTGCTTTTCAAAAAAAAAAAAAAAAAAAAGTCACTCCACAGTTTGGCTCACTGATAGGATACGTTTTTTTCCTAGTAGTGGTTGGAATTTACAAACCATGTGTTTAGGATTCAAGAGATGGTTTAGCAGTTAAGAGCATGGACTCTTCTTCCAGGAAACCAAAAGTTCAATTTCAGTATTCAGAACTCATAGAGGTGGCTCACAGCAAAAATCCAGTTCCAGTCCCATCAAATGATTTATAATAGAAACAAGAAATATCCTAAGAAACAAGAGTGCTTTTTACTTCAATAAGATTTTAGCAAGAAAATGTGGCTTGTGTATGCAATTGTTTTATCATTCTGTTTCAGAAAGTAATTGTCTTTTCAACACTTTACCACAATATTTTTTAAAATATTTATTTATTTTATGTATATGAGTACACACTGTAGCTGTACAGATGGTTGTGAGCTTTTGTGGGGTTGATGGGAATTGAATTACGACCTCTGCTCGTTCTGATCCTCCCCGTTCACTCTTATAAATAAGTGTACTGTAGCTGTCTTCAGAAGAGGGCATCATGTCTCATTACAGGTGATTGTGAGCCACCATGTTTACCACAATATTTAATTAGTGGACAAAGAAAAGCTGGACAGATGGCTCAGCCATCAAAGGCTAGGCTCACAATCAAACTTCAAGAATTGGTATAAAAAGTAAACTATTAGGAAAATATTCTTCTTATTTAACATTTCCTGAGTAGAAGAAATGATTGTTGCCATAGTTATTATCATAAGCCTTAAAGAGTAAATGATTAAAGAAATTTTATGTATCCACTGGTCTTTATTAGGTTGCCAAACGTCTCTTTAAGTCTTTTTCTTAAGAAAAAAACCCTTTCTATATTAGTTAATTTAATTAACTAATACTGTGAAAAATAATGGACAACCTTCTGGTTTCCATCTGTGCCTGGAGTTGACCTTGTGCCACAACTCTCCATAGCCAAATCCCACCAGGTGAGAACTGGTCTCCCAGGAGTGCTGACACATTTGAAAACACAGGTGAGACCACCACTTCGACTCAAATTCCTGGCCCAAAAGGACTGGCCTAGGGCCGTCAGGACCCAGGAACCAAAGAACAGCTGAGGACAGGATCCTTCTGATTTCCATCTGCACCTCGGAGCTGACCCTGTGTCACATATCTCCAGATATAAATACCTCCTGGAGAGAACTGGTCTCCCAGGAGTGGTGATACACAGGCTTGCAGGATGTATGAGCCAAAGTCAGAGACAACAAGACTAGCTAACACCAGAGATAACCAGATGGTGAGAACCAAGCACAAGAACCTTACCAACAGAAACCAAGGATACTTAGCATCAACAGAACTCAGTTGTCCCACCACAGCAAGTCCTGGATAACTCAACACACCAGAAAAGCAAGATTCTGATTTAAAATCACATCTCATGATGACGATAGAGGAATTTAAGAAGGACATAAATAACTCCCTTAAAGAAATATAAGAGAACACAGGTAAACAGGTAGAAAACCTTAAAGAGGAAACACAAAAACACCTCAAAGAATTACAGTAAAACACAACCAAACAGATGAAGGAATTGAGCAAAACCATCCAGGATCTAAAAATGGAAGTAAAAACAATAAAGAAATCACAAAGGGAGATAACTCTGGAGATAGAAAACCTAAGAATGAGATCAGGAGTTATAGATGCAAGCATCACCAACAGAATTCAAGAGATAGAAGAGAGACTATCAGGTGCAGAAGATACCATAGAAAACATTGACACAATAGCCATAGAAAATGCAAAATGCAAAAAGCTCCCAAAACATCCAGGAAATCCAGGACACAATGAGAAGATGAAACCTATGGATAGAAGAGAGCAAAGATTCCCAACTTAAAGGGTCAGTAAATATCTTCAACAATATTATAGAAGAAAACTTCCCTAACCTAAAGAAAGAGATGCTCATAAACATACAAGAAGCCAACATAACTACAAATAGATTGGACCAGACAAGAAATGCCCGCCATCACATAATAGGCAAAACACTAAATGCACAAAACAAAGGAAGACTATTAAAAGCAGTAAGGAAAAAAGGTCAAGGAACATATAAAGACAGACCTATGAGAATTACATCAGACTTCTCACCAAAGACTACGAAAACCAGAAGATCCTGGGCATATATCCTACAGATCCTAACACAATGCCAGCCCAGGCTACTATACCCAGCAAAACTCTCAATTACCATAGATGGAGAAACCAACCCTACAAAAGATAACAAATGGAAAACTACAATACAAGGAGGGAAACTATACCCTAGAAAAAGCAAGAAAGTAATCTTTCAACAAACCCAAGAGAAGATAGCATAATTACACAAAAAAAAGCTACTTAAGGAAACACAAAAGATTTATATTGTCACACAGTTGAAGAGTGAAAAAAATCTATCTTAATTGGAAGCTATGGCAGTGTGTGTGAATAGCTGTTCATGTTATCCAGACTTTCAAGGAACAGAAAGTGATGAATGTTAACTCTCAAGCTCCATTTCTCCCACTTCATTTTGGCCACCCAACCCCTGGGATGATGCTTGACACAGCTAGGTTGTATCATCACTCTACAGTTATCTGTCTGAAAACATCATCACAGGTACAGTCAGAGGTGTGTCTCCTACATGATCCACATTTTATTCAAATTGACAATGGTGATTGAATGCCATACCTTCTCCATCTCCCCCTACACTGTTCTCTTCTTTCCTTGGCTAATATAGAAGTTCAGAAGTTTAGCTATTCTTGAAAATGGACTTTTTTCTTTGCAGTTTCTTTGGTTGGTATAAATGAATGATATATTTGAAGATTTGTTGACATAGTTTTTCTGTATTTAGTTATGTGCTTGTGTGTGTGTGCACATATGCCTATGTGTGTGTGCCTGTGGATGCCAGAGACTGATGTAGGATGTCTTCCTAAAATTCACTTTTTTTTTTGAGACAGGATCTCTCACTGAATCTAGAGCTCATCAATATTGGTGTTTCCTTAAGTGCTGCCATGCCCAGAGACTCTCCTGCTTCCATTTTCTCAGCACTGGGACTAAAGGTGTGAGCCACTATGCCAAGATTTTTGATTTTTTGATTTTTTTTTTTGTTTGTTTTTCGAGACAGGGTTTCTCTGTAGTCCTGGCTGTCCTGGAACTCACTTTGTAGACCAGGCTGGACTCGAACTCAGAAATCTGCCAGCCTCTGCCTCCTGAGTGCCGGGTGCCACCAAGCCTGGCTGCCAAGTTTTTTTTTTTTTTATCTTTAATATTAGTTTTTGGCTAGTTATAATGGGACTACATGGCACTATCATACAAGCTATTTTTTTTCATGTGCACTACTACTGGAACATTAGTAACATTTTGAAACATCCATATGTCACAGATAACACCATGCTGCATCTTAATATTTTAAACATCTTCATGAGGGAATATTTGGTGTTAAGGGAGCTTTGAAAAATTATTCAATAACAAAGTCATGACTGTCCTATTCCTGGTGTGGGTTGAAGTGAGAAGCTCTACTTTGGAATCACAGTGTAACAGTAGAGACTCTGAAGGAAGTGACACATGTACATTAGGTATTGCATTGGCTCTGCACAAAAATCCTGCAGAGAACTTGACTCCACTGCAAAGGCACTAGGTGAGAAACACCCAGTGCTTCCATTTTCTATTGTTAAAGAACTTGATGTCAGGAAGTAAAACACAGTGTGAAAAAACAAAACAAAACAAAACATGGGTACAGAATTTAATCTATTTAATGCTACTACAAGACTTCAGGGTGCTAGCTTGTACCAACCATACCTTTTCTTCTTACTGTGACAGTGTGGATTTGTTTACTGGCATTTTCATGAGGCATTCTTTTGTATAAACTCAGCCATTCTGTAGCAACCATGTTAACATTTGGGTTGATGTTTCTCCAATATGCTTTCCTTGCTTATACATAAGGATCTGCATACTTTTCTAATACTATTATACTAATATGTAAATGTGATATTTGTACAATGTCATGCGAATGAACAAGCATTGTTATGAACATATGCACTGTAACTTAATTGGTTTCAGAATATTAAATTATCATAAATAATACAAGTTATGTGTAGTTTAGAAAATGTTTAATATTATTTTTAAGTGATGTGTGTGTGTGTGTTTTACATGGATATGTGCTACCTGTAGAGGCCAGAAGCTGGTGTGAGATAAGCTGAAGCTGTAGTAACTGTCTGGCATGGGTTCTTAGAACCATAGGTCTTCTCCAAGAGCAGTAGTTGATCTTCACTCCTGGGCATTCTCTTTAGCTCTGAGAAATACATTTGATAGTCAGCCCTTATGTATCATTAGCTATTCCCTTGAGGCAAGATTTTTCAACTATGTCCTTGACACTGGGGGATGGTAAGTTTTGCTGAGAGGATGGTAGGGGACAGTTCAGCACATAGAGAAGCATAGCTGGCCTTTACCCAGTTGATGAACATAGTCCTTTTCCTCCCAGACAAACAAGTGAGTTTTAATTTTTTTATTTTTCATTTATTGAAAATTGATTTTTAAATATAGTATATTCTGATTGTGGTTTGCTGTTAACCCCTGGAACCTCATATCTTCCAGTCTGAACAGCAAATTTACTCAGAGTAAGTTTGCTGTAAAAAATTCTCACACAAATTAAAAGGCACTGTTTCATTTATTGATTGATTTTTAATACATGCGAGGTTTCTATTTTACTTAAAATGTAATAAAATGGTATAAAGAATAACTTAATGGAATATAATATATATATATAATAAATATAATACTTAAAATTTGTTAGTTTCCAAATTTTTCCTACAAAGTACCTAGGATGGATTCTGGGTATCCGAAGAAGGAGAAGCTTGACTGCAAACAGAATGGCTTGGGCAGTTCTCTATTTTGATGGACAGGCTTAGGTTACAGAAGCCTTTGTGATTTTCATGTCTCTTCCCACAGTGCACCTGATTTTAACTGCATACACATTCAATAATTCATATGCATAAAATGGTAAATGGATGAATGGCCATGGTTCTCTTGGGAACCCAATTTTTGTCCTTTTACCCTTTTCTTTTTATTAAAGAACTTTATTCAGTATGACTGTTACCCCATAACATAGTGAGTCTTTTCTCAAAATATTTTTCCATTCATTTATTATTTCTTCACTTTACATCCTGATAGCAGCCCACCTCCCAGTCCTCCCTTTACAGCCTGGGTACCAACCACATCCTAGCACTTCAAGTCACTGTACATAGTTTCCTATGAGGCTGTCAAGCGTATTATTTGAAGAGGGATGTGTGAATAGCAAATGCTAAGTGGAGTCCCAGGTTGCTGAACGATTCCTTTGGCTTGCTTGCCTCATTTTGATATGTACCACGAGTCCTATCTCATCTTTAAGCTGGAAAAAGACTGCTTCCTGAAGCTATTGTATTAATAGAACTAAGAGATGCAAAGAGAAAGAATTTTTGTTTTGTTTTTTGTTTTTTTGAGACAGGGTTTCTCTGTATAGTCCTGGCTGTCCTGGAACTCACTTTGTAGACCAGGCTAGCCTCGAACTCAGAAATCCGCCTGCCTCTGCCTCCCGAGTGCTGGGATTAAAGGCTTGCACCACCACGCCTGGCTAAGTATTTTGCTACTGTTCTTATATTTTTTTCTTATTATATATTTTAAGATACCTTATTTTCAGTCATTTTAATCCTCATTTTATATATGTAAAGTGGAAATGAAGTCTGTTACACAGCATTGTTGGGAAAACTAAATATAAGTTATAACCTATTGATTGTACTGGTCAAGCAGAAAATAGTCATTAAGAGTTGTCACCATCTAATTGCTAGAATAATTTATTTTCTGAATTTAATTCTGTTCTTCCATTTAAGGAGACAAGTCAGCAGTAAGAATTATCTGAAATTTTTGCCCATGTAGTAGCTGAGATTGAATTATTTTTTAAGATAAATGCATTTATTTTTAATCATACTTATTTTTATGTTTCTGTATGTAGGTATGGGCAAATGAGTGAAAGTACCCTTGGAGACCAGAACAGATAGTTGAAGTGTCTGGAACTGGAGTTATAGGCCCTTGTGAGCTACTTGATTCAATGTTAGGAACTGAATTTGGGTTCCCTGCAAGAGCAGTATTCACTTAACCAATGAGCAATTTCTCCACTCCAAAGACTGTTATTTTAGGTATAGTCTCCTCTCCTCTCCTCTCCTCTCCTCTCCTCTCCTCTCCTCTCCTCTCCTCTCCTCTCCTCTCCTCTCCTCTCCTCTCCTCCCCTCCCCTCCCCTCCCCTCCCCTCCCTTCCCCTCCCCTTGCCTCCTATTCCTTTTCCTCTCCTCTTCTGTTTTGTCCTCTCCTCTTCTGTTTTGTCCTCTTCTCTCCTCTCCTCTTTTGTCACCTCTCTTCCCCTCTGCTCCCCTCCTCTCCTGTCCTCTCCTGTTTTTTTCCTATTCTCTGCCATCCTTTCCTGTCTTGTCATCTCCTCTTCTACCCCTCTGCATTATACCCCTTACCTCCTTTCCTCTCTCCTCTTCATCCTTCCTTTCTTCTCCACCCTTTCCCCAACACCTGTCCACACCACCATGTCAAGTTTTATAACTGGTTATAAGATACCATCATAGTAAATATCTGAGTTATTTTTAACAGCTTTTCACCATTAGAAATACTAGAAGTTTTATTTTCAGTATATCTTAAATCTCATCCTCTTTAATTTCACAGTATTTGCTATTCCTCATAACGTATTAGTGAATTGGTATAATTACAGTTTAAAAATTAAGAAAACTATGTTAGAAGTTTTTGTCTCCAGTTAATTTACTGCTGAATTGTGAGAGAACAGCACCTAATTTGGAGAGTACTTACCTACTAAGGTAGGTGGGCTTTTTTGTTGTTGTTTGTTTCAGTTTTATTTATTTATTTTTCTTCTCTCTGTAATTTGTAACAGAGGAGAACAGATTTAAATCCCATTGCCTGCCACAACCCTCATGGTTCAATGTGTATCATTCCTGTATCACTAAGCATGGAGTTACATCATTTATTTAGTTTTAAGAGTCATGGCAGAGGCATTTTTAGTGATCACACCCAGTCTTTCAAGATTGATTGAAATTGGGGAAGAGATGGGGCACTGTGCATATCACTGGTAGCATCAGGGAAGACTTTATTTCCTTTTGTTTTGGGGAAAAATTATGAAATACAAAATTATGTTTGTTTTGAAAAGTCTAAACTTGGTAGCAAGAGAACATATGTCAAATTAACTTCTTTCTCTGTTCTTATACTTATTTATTTATTTATGTATTTAAGTATTCATTCCTTCCTTTACTCATTCATTTATTCACTTTACATCTCACTCTTGATAGTGTTGGAAATAAAGGATTCTTAGAGCCATAGAGACATGCCACAGATTGGAGCCAGATGATATTCACTCAGCTTTTAAAAGCTGGCATGAGAATGAGCTGTCTGTCTATGTGTTGCATACATAGTGCTCTCACTTATATTTGATTAAAAGAACAATGTGTGATAGGCTGCTTTATATATTTACTTTTACAGGTCTCATTTATCCTAAGCTGGTCTGGAACTAACTATGTAGCAAAGATGACCTCGAACTTCTATGTTTCCTTACTGTAACTACTTGACTATCACCATGCTCAGTTTATACAATCAACTAGTTACTTTGGACTTTATCCTTACCCAAAGAGAAAAGAGGAGAAGCTATTACCTTGCCCTTTTCATTGTAACAACTTTGACATAAAATCTTTGACAACTTTGACACCATAGGGTCTCTGAGGTGGAGGTATGTGGAAACTAAAAGGGGGATATAGGGGAAGAGGGGGGAGGGAGGATAGCCCACATCCGGCCAGAGTTCCTCCTATGCTCTGGGCAGGCAGACATGGGAGGGCTGCCACACGCTTTCCACTCGGCCCCGGATCTAAGCCACTGACCCCACTCGACGTGGGTGGACAAGAGGCAGCCCCTGACAGGGACCACTGGAGTGACACCCTGTAGCTCTGGGGTTATGGGAGAGAGGGTTGAGGGAGAGAGGTTTCCTTGCAAGCAAGAGTAAGCACAGTGGGTCTTGAGTCCAGGAGATAGTCTATGGTTTTAGAGCTTCATTGTAGAAAGGCAGGGAGAAAAGAGAGAAGGTAGAAAGAGAAAGAGACCTGCCATGGACAAGAGAAGAGAAGGGGAAAAGGAGAGAGAGAAGAAAAGCTAGAGAGTAAGAAAGAGAGTGAGAGGAGAGCATGAGGAGAGAAGAGAGAAGAGAGGAGAGTGAGGGGAGTAAGAGCAAGAGAGTGAGGAGGGGCCAAACAGCCGCTCTTATGGTATGCTGTTATCTTTACTGTTGCTAGGTAACTGGGGAGGAATCTAGCCTGAAGGTCAGAAGATTGGGACATTGCCTACCTGACTACTAACCGTGCTCCTCTTGTGGGGCCTGAGGGGGTGGTAACTTCGAAAAATTCCAGAAAATTTTACAGATGTAAAGGGAAGTAAGCATGTGCTTTACTTTTGCATGTGAGATTCATATGCAAATGGTCACAGTGCTATATTGTTTCCCAGGTTGCTCTTTTTCACTTTGCAGCATAATTGTTATATTTCTCATATCAGCATATGTAAGTGAAGGCACTCTTTCTGCAGACTTTATAGCACTCCACAGCATGGATTTATTATAATTAATTTAGCTGCCTCCTTATTCAGTGCTGTGATATATTGCGTTAGACAAGATAGCTTTGTAGATATTAGCAAAAGTGTTCTTTCCACAGCACTGCTTGTATCTCTGGTTTTATACTTGGAATTGTAAAGGAAGTGGGATACAGGCTTTTTGAGTACTGAAGTTCAGCTGTATCACCAAGCATGCTGGTTACTATGCAAGCCCTAGAGTGTTCACCAAAGCTACCCATCACTCAAATTCAACTGAAGCAACAGAGGAACACATAGCACTGTTCACTGATTGTTCGGTTGTGCTACTGGGAAACAAGAGGTTCCCTCTGGGAGTTCTTAGCCTTGTTAACAAAATGATTTAAAATCAGGCTCTATAGGAAGCTCCAGGAGAAGATTAGTAGAGTTGGAGAGAAAAACTGCAGAGTAGAAAAGCTGCTTATCTTGGCAGCTGCCAGAGGAGGGAGATGAGGAGGAGGAAGAGATAAAGCTAGGTATTGTGCACTGGGGTGGTGTGTTCAGCAATGTTCAGCAGCATGGGAACAAACAACTACATGGTGAAAGGAGAGAGCTTCAGAGAAGGGAAGAGAAAGCCCAAAGAGCCAGAGAAAACACATTTAGGCCTTGGCCAGTATCTGAAAGAAAGAGATTTTGAAAAGCAATCCTTCTTTAAGACTCAGAAAAGCACAAAGATTTAACAGAGTTGCATGGGGAAAGTTCTGTAAGCAACTGTATGAAGGCTGGTGAGGATTCTGAGGAGGAAAAATACATTAATTCCCGAAGGGTAGATCTTTTCCCTCCCATCTCTTCAACATAGCATTAGGCTACTCAGCTTTCCTGGAGATGGTCTTTTGGCCAAGTGATTGACAAGTCCAACTAGATTGACTCTTAAGGGAGGAGACAATGGTATGCAATGTTCTAATCTCTGGAGCAGATCAGAACTTTATGTCTTCACCTAGGATGAGAAGTAGATTCCATTAGAGAGGTGACCATGCTCAATGGCCTAGAAGACTCCTCTAACATTTCCCATTCAAGAATTAGCCCCCTAAAATCATTTCAGAGATGGGCTAAAATTGAAGAATACATGTGACATATTTTTTTACCATGAAAAATTCTGAAATCCAGTTCCAAAGATGTTCACTAGATAAGAGATTCAGTGAGAAGATGATATGTAGCTCTGAGCAGAAGTTCTCATTTTTGAAGAAGTGGTAACAAGAATCTAGGAACAGAACTCTCCTGGTATTCCTGGTCTTCAAGGATATTCCCAAAACTGTGGTTTTCAGGATCCTGGCTGTAACCTGTCTATCAAGTTTGTATCTTCTGTCACATGATTTGTTTATGAGATTAACAATGTCTTCCCCTCTATTTTCTGCTGGATTTTGCTTTTGGATAGTGACTTATAGTCTGAGTTCCCTTCCAGTACTACCAGGTATTTCGTATTACTTAATTCCAAGTACTTAGAATTGTAGGTCAAAGTTATTTGGCATCTTAGCCTTGAGTTGGGTCAGGCACCAGCTTCTTCAAAGGGTACACATACAACTGTCCACCACATTAGTTACCCTTTATAATGTCAGTTTATTTCCTGAGGCTTTACTCTATATTAGGCTGAGAAAAGCTCATAGCCAGAGAGAAAACTAAATGGTGCTTTTCAGAGGCATTGTGAAATAAAAATGTAATTGTTTATGGGTATGGATGGAGAGATGTCTGATGGAGATTGAAGCGGTACTCATGTGATGTCACCTGGATTCAGCACACGTGCTATTATTGTGATTTGAAAATTTATCACTGTTTTCCATGAAGTTCAGCTGTTCTGGCTAGTTTATATTCTGAATGCATTTCTTGTTTCACTCTTCCGTCAGATTCTACTCTTAAAATTCACCACATGGCCTCTGCAGACCAGAAGGACAAGTTGTGAACCATTATAGCCCTCTGCTAAATTTAGAGAGTCCATCTACGTTTGCTCTTACTTTACTCTGATACATACATTATGCTTTATCATCTCCCTCACACTCTTCTCCTTTCAAAGACATTCTCTAGTTTACAATTTTATGTTTAGAAAGTGAGCTAATTTTCAAGTAATAAAATTCTGGTGTTCTTCAAGACTCAGAAAAAAATACAAATAATAATAATATTGAAAAAACCCTCATAGAATCATTATTTCTAATTCTTTCTAAAATCCCTATACATATAATAATTGCATGTTGTGAACTCATTAAAATCATCTCTGTTTTAAAATTAATTTGTTTGGAAGTAATACTATTTACTGAAAATAAAGCAGAATTAAACAAGTCTGTGTATGTTACTCTAAAATTCATGACATATCCTGTGACAGGCAAAACCCTAGAAGATTAAGTAGTAAATAAAAAGTCTTTTTTCTATGTAATTATTTTATACAGGGATTTATCTCCCTAATGATTTGTGGTTTTGAGAACTATGGTTATTAGTTAAAATGTACTGATTTGGAGATTTCTATGGTTTTAGGACAAGCATTCATTATCCTAGGATGGTCTTTGTACTATAACTATTCTGGTTAAATGAAATTGTTTACTTCAGATGTTATTGTTAAAGAAAATCAAAAGAGCTGGAGGAGATAGCTCAGTTTGTAAAGTGCTTGCTATGCGCCATGCAGGCATGTTAGATCCTTCAAAACACATAAAATTTCTGAGTGCACATTTGTAATCCCAGTGATTGGAAGTGGAGACACTGGTACTCACTGGCTAGCTGTTCCAGTTATTTAATGAATTCCAGGCTAGTGAGAGACCATGTCTCAAAAAAATAAAAAACAAAACAAAACAAAAAACAAAACACCAAACCAAACAATAACAACAAAACATCAAACAAACAACAAAACAAAACAAAACAAAAAACCTAAAACAAGAGCACAAAAATCAAACCAAATCAAACAAACAAAACCCAAATGGATGGTATCTGAGGAATGATACCCTAGGTTGATCTCTGGGCTCCATACAAATGTGCACAAGCATGCACACATACCTACTGTACTGGCTAGTTTTGTGTCAACTTGACACAGCTGGAGTTATCACAGAGAAAGGAGCTTCAGTTGGGGAAATGCCTCCATGAGATCCAACTGTAAGGCATTTTCTCAATTAGTGATCAAGGGGGAAAGGCCCCTTGTGGGTGGGACCATCTCTTGGCTGGTTGTCTTGGTTCTATAAGAGAGCAGGCTGAGCAAGCCAGGGAAAACAAGCCAGTAAGGAACATCCCTCCATGGCCTCTGCATCCGCTCCTGCTTCCTGACCTGCTTGAGTTCCAGTCCTGACTTCCTTTGGTGATAAACAGCAGTATGGAAGTGTCAGCCAAATAAACCCTTTCCTCCCCAACTTGCTTCTTGGTCATGATGTTTGTGCAGGAATAGAAACCCTGACTAAGACACCTACATACAAATCCACTCCTGCATTCACACATTTATAAACACATGTATATGTACACACATACACACACAGGAAAGTACCAACAATAAAATAGATGCTCTTTTCATGAAGAAGAAACATATACTAATCATTTGGCCAATGTGAAAGGCATATTCATTTTCTGTCCTGCATAATTAAAAGTTCATTAGCATAAGAAAGACTATATATGTCTTAAAAGAACTGTATCATTCTTCCAAAGGTCATAAGAATGCAAATGATCTCTAAATCTTGATTGATAGATACTTTTTCCAACCAGGAACTTTTAGAGTTTCTCTTATTCATTAAGATTTTACTGAAGTAATATTCTGTGTATGCTACTAGCTTCTCAGTTTGGGGTAGGTATACTAGACAGTTCCTATTAGTATTTGGTAAAAAGCTCAGTAAAGAATGTTGCTTCAAAATTCAAGTTAAAGGTTAGGCTATGGAGAGACATTCATGCTAACAGTAAGTGAGGATATAAAGTGAAGCTAGGGGTAGTTAGTTACCAAGATATAGATAACCTAATGCAACCTGCTACTTTCAGTATGATCTCTATCCTTACTTAAGAACTTGAATCTTGAATCTCAGATTTATATCTGTCCAGTATAACTTCTATGCTCTTTCTCTTCTTACTAGTGTGCAACTTAAATGGGGGAAAGCAATGTTCCAGGATTTATACCCTTCCCAGGGCTCTAGTTCTTTTTCACATAAGTGTGGTCTGAGTCAATCACCATGAGAAGTCCTCTGCTCAGGTAGTGAACTCCACACAAACATTCTGGTCTATCTGGACAGCAAATCATGAGAGTTTTCTGTGATTTTTCCATTACCCTTTATTTGGAGAATTTCTTGAAGGGATCATTTTGTTCTTTCCTTAGTTTTTGAATAAGAGAAATGATAGCTCAAGGATCTTCAACTCTTGGAACTTTTTTCCCAAAGCTCTTGGAACTTTGAAGGACAGCCAACTTCAGACTGTGTCTGATACCTCAGAAGACAGAGCAGGGAGAAGAAAAGGAACCAGCTACCTGATACTGGGACTGAGCTACTGAATCAAATGAACCCTGAAGGAGACCTTTTCTCTAGACTTGTTAATTGAATCCATCTCCAATCGGTGTTGTTTTTGTTTTTAAGAATCTCATCTAAATGAGGTTTTCTATTAACTTCTACAACTCCAAACTCTTCCCAGTATTTATCTCTGCAATGTTCAGAACACCTCTATTATATAGATAGTTCAGTCTTTTCATTTTAGAATGGGGGAAACCAAGTCTCAGAAGGATACAGAATTTTAGCCATATTAGTAATAATATGGTAAAGCCATAGGTACTTATACTCACATACATATATGCATGCATGCATACATACATACATACTTACAAACACACACACACACACACACACACACACACACAAATAAACCTGTTTTTCATAAGTTTCTTTAATTTATTTTTATTGTGAAAAATATTTTTAAAGTTTATTTTATTGTATTTATTTTATTTTATTTTATTTTATGTGTCTCAATGTTTGGCCTACATGTATGTCTTTGCACCATTTTCATGTCTGCACAGGCCAAAAGTCAGCACCAAGTTCCCTTAAAATGGAGTTACCATGTGGACCTTGGGAATCAAACCTGAATCTCTGGACAGGCAGCCAATGCTCCTAACTGCTGATCCCTCTTTTCAGGCTCAAGGATTGTGGACCCTAAAAGGGAAAGGAACTCCACAGAAAGACCAACAGAGTCAACTAACCTGGACCCTTGGGGCTCTCAGAGACTGAACCCCCAACCAGGGAACATACATGAGCTGGACCTAGGCCTCCCCACACACATGTAGCAGATGTGCAGCTTGATCTTCATATGGGTCTCAAACAACTGGAACAGGGGCTTTCTCAAATGCTGTTGCCTGTACATGGAATGTGTCATAGCTGGGCTGCCTTGTCTGGCCTCAGTAGGAGAGGAAGTGCCTATCCTCAAAGAGATTTGCAATGTCAGGGTGGGGGAGGTGGGGCTACACAGGGGGGCCCTCCAACCTGCTTAGAGGAGAAGGGGAGGGGATATAAGGAAAAAATTGTGGGATGAGGTGACTAGGAGGGGGGGTAGTGAGCAGGATATAAAGTGAATATGCAAACAATTAAATTAAATTAAAAGAACATCTTTAAAAACAAAGAAAGGGAATGCATCTGCCTGGATTATGACAAGTACTGGAGTCAGGAGGAGTGATGGCTAAAGGTGACTGTACTGGAAGGAAAGCATGTATGGCAGTATATGTGGTCTGGAAGCTTGTCCATTCTGGTCATTATATTCCAACCAAGAAGACTGGTGACTGTACCGTAGAAGGAGAGCACCTTCTCATGCCCTGTTTACATATGTGGGCTTCTTCACGGTGCTGTCTTTAGTGCATCAAATCCTGCTGGCAGAAAGGAGCTGAGGTGGTTATGGCAACCTGAGAAACCTCACATGATATTAATATTCACAAACATATGGCACCTGCAATCCTTTAAAAACAACAGAACATCAGCAGTGGCACCAACAACAGGAACAACCAGAATAATTTGTAACTTGTCTCTGGAGAAGCCTGGTGTTGCATATATTATTTTTTAAGTAATCAGTCACAAATTAACTAATTGCTGCAATCCTTAAACCTGTCTTTCCCTCCAGTTTGTCATTATTAGCCAATGTCAAAACAAGTAAAATAAATGGACTGGATTTCCTTCAGTTGCTTCTTGTAAATATTTGTTTTCCTACAAATATGTGAATATGACTGCAAGAATCCTTCCTGAGCCTTAACACTTTAAGCTTCTTTCTTTAAAAGGTGGACTGGGAAGTTGGCACAAAAGCCTCCTCCCCAACTCCCCCACATCTTTTCCTTATTGAGAAACCAAACTGAAGTATTCCAATCTGCTCTCATCAGAACTAAGGAGGTTGATGGGAGTTTAAAGTGCCTGATTTTAACACAAGGATATATGAAAGATAAATAGTGAAAGATATATGGAAGAAGAGAGAAAGGAAAGAGTTAGCCATTTGGTCACACTAACCAAAACCCTATTTTGAACAGTACAGCCTTGAAAAAGATGAAAGGAAGAGAGGGGCGGAGGGGAGGGGGAGGGGGAGGGGGAGTTGGAGGGGGAGGGGGAGTGGGAGGGAGAGGACACTCAGGTCTGCTATGGTGAAGAGCTAAGTCCCAGGAGCTGGTGACTGATGGCAATAACCAAGCTTGGGTGTCGGAGTGGGAAACAGGATACTTGGGGAACAAGGCAGAAAGTGTTCCACAGGGATTTGTTATTGTAAATGTTTTCCCTTCCTCTGACGATGAGATAAGAGTAGCATCCAAGCTGTAGAGATACATGGTGTGGGCTGAGTCCAGAGCATTCTATATCTGTACTAACTATCCCTAGGGCTAGGCCAGGAAGTTTCTATTCTCCAAATAATCAATTCTAGGCCTAGCATGTTTGTTTTAGCTGTGGAGACTAAGCTGTTCTGGCTCAAACTCCTCTCCAACCTGACTGATTCAATCTGACCTCTCTTGGCTTCTTTCTGGATTGCTCTGTTTGGCCTCAAACTAATGCTGGTAATTGTTTTAATCTTCTGTCTCCTTCTTATTCTTTGACTTCGACTGACTCTGCTGACCTTCACTGAACTGCTTGAACGCACGAATGATCTCAACTCCACTGCATTCACTGCACTGACTCCCTACCCTGCTCTTCAATAAGTTCTCTTTACTATGCTTTTATCATGAGAGTTGTGAATCTTATACCAACTCATTCTGTCAAATCTTTCTCTGATTTGCTACTTTGTCTGCCTTTCAAAATTACAGCAGTTTCAAACATGGCTGCTTCCTTCTACAAACTAATTTTTACCTTATAGGTTTGTCCTATAGGCATGTCTGTTTTCTAGCTGGAGGGATTAAAGGCGTGTGGCATAACTGCATCACTCAGACTTGGGTCTTTGGGTGTGATCCCTTGCCATAGTAGCCACGTTGCTGGGTAAAAATTCCTCTACAGTTATAAACTTAGTATTAGGACTGGCTACTAGGATTCACAACTTTGTGAAAACTGAACCCCATATATAATAGGCACAAAGGTAGAGCCTTTAAATTGGCCTAGGATTTGGCAGAGACCTGAGTGCTATGGGCACATTTATATTCTGGTTCCTTGATTTCTAGTCTTAGAGTGGCCTTGGGTATACTCACTATACAGTACCTCATAGCTGTGAGATTCCAATGTACTAGTTCAAGCTGTGGTGGTCAAATGATTGTCTCTACTACCCACTTCCAGCTTTGAGCACAACCAGTTTGAGATAGTGCTCACAGATTAGGTTCTAGGATTGCCTGCCAGCAGACAGAAAGCCAGGTTCCATGTTCATCTAAGACAGTGCATTTCTTGCAGCTAGGAGACTCAGATATGACTTTTCTTAGTATCAGCCTAGGTAGCCTTTATTATCACTAACTCAATATTGGTCATTACAACTTAAGTATCGTACTGAATGTTCTGGGAATAAGACAGAATATGAAGCATAATATTTTGCTCAGGCATGCAGTGCTGGGCTGTTGAAACCAGACACTAGAAAGATTTCAATATTAGTTTAATATTATTAGTTTTGTCTGTCGTTAGAATATCTTGAGGTTGAAGGGCTCTTGGGCCATGAACAAATTTTAGCAGTATGCTTGTATAGAAGTATATATCTTGGTTCTACTAAGTATCTAATCCAGACTGTGGTGTGATAGCCCTACTGACAAAGCATGGTGGCATTTTTAAACAAATGGGTGACAATGGAGCTTCAGGCTTGTCTATCAATGGTGACTCTGCCAAGGTAGGCATCATTTAAATATGCATGGTCATAGGGTGGTCACTCTAGACAGGTGTCTGTAATGACTACTCCTTCCTTAAGGAGAGAGTCTTGTGAAGATCACTTTGTTTGTTAAGAAATCCTTGTTGTCTTTGAATAGCACAAAACAATAATTTTGGGGGCAATTTTGACTTTGGATTGATATCTAATCCTGACATAGTAAGATGACAATGTTAGTAAATGCTTAGCAAATCTGGACTTGAGTACCATTTTGTATTAAAATAGTGAAAGTGATTATAGTGTCACACAGTAGCCTGGTTAGAATCTCAGGAAAAACAGGGCCCTAGAAGCTAGATTAGGAAGACTAGAATAAATACAAATCCTTCAATACCTAGATGATATTGCATAGAAATAAGCATTGAACACTTTCAGGAGACCATGACCTCACATAATAATTTAAAATAAGTGTCTAAGAAAGAATCAGACATTAATCTGCATGACAAAGCTTTTAGAGAGTGAATTTTAAACCGCACTTGCATGAGCTTGAAGAAAATGCAGGAAAGTCTTTCAACCCTCTAAACAAATTTAACAAAGAGATTGAAGCAATTAGGAAGAAACCAAACAGAAGTCCTTGAGCTAAGAAATATACCAGGTGACATTGAAAAAGCATCAAATGTAAGGTAGATCAAATAAAAGGATTAGTGAGCTCAAAGACAGGCTGTTTAAAAATACACAGTTGGATATATATATATATATATATATATATATATATATATTCCACACACAAAGGTTGTCAGTCAAATTAATTAAACCAATTTTACCTTAGGACTTCTTGTAACCAAACTCTCAAAGTTAAGTCTTAAGGCTTTAAGAGATAAGCAACAAAGAACATATAAAGGGGTCCAAACTGACTCACAGCAGGCTTCTGAGCAGAGGACCTATGGGCCAGGAGAGAGTAGCACAGGATCTCCATCATATCCAAGGAAAACCAAGCCAAAGTGAAAGCCAATTCCAAGGCCAAAGCCTATACCAACTACAATTCAATCTTTGCCAGTGGAGAAACTGCACCCCACAAAACAATCTTTACTGGATGGAAGAACTTTAAAGATCCTTGGCAAACACAACATGAATGAATACATTGTCATCAGAGTTGTCTGACAAGAAAGATTAAGGAAGACCTTTCAACTGAAAGTGAAATTAATGAGTACAAGGATACAAGGCTCACTGGTGAAAGTAATTATACTGACAGTTGATAGGGCTTCAGTATCATAAGCATGGTATAAAAGCATTTCTGTGATTAGTTTGAAGATAAACAGCAAAGTAAGGTAAGAATATTAATCTATTAAAAGATAAATAATGTGGAAAGATATAAAATATCCAAATTCAAATGATGGGAAGGAAACACATCTTGTTTTATCATTACAATATCTTCTGTTATTAATTTTTCTACTCTTCTGTATCTTTTAGTATTTAGTTACTCATTGTAATCTGAAGATCTTTTTATAAACCTTGTGTTAATGAAAAAGAAAAGAAATCTACTATTTAAAAAAATCCCAGTATGACAAACCAGGTTTCAATACAGTGCTAGAAAAAAATCATCACAGAGGAGAATTAAAGGAAAAGGAGGGAGAGAGGGAGGAAAAGAAGGAGGGAAGAAGAGAAAGAGGGAGAGTGAGAGGGAGGGGGAGGGGGAGGGAAAGGGGGAGGACGAGGGGGAGGGGGAGAGGGAGAGAGTTTATACCATGCCTGTAGTAATACCTTGCATATTGATAATTACTTTGAATATAAATGCATTGCATTCTCAAATTGAGAAAGCCTTCTATGTAAATATAAATTATATATTTATATAAAGATATATATTTCCAGATCCTCCTTCCCAACTTTACTTTCATATGGATATACTTCCATTCTGTTTCTCATAAGTAAGGCTTCTAAGAGGTAACAGGGTAACAGAAGTATATATAACAAAACATCACATTAAAATTGGACAAAGGAAATCAACAAAAGGAAAAAAAAGGACCCCCAAGAGAAGGTACAAGAATTAGAGAGCTATTGCTTCACACATTAAGGAGTCCCATAAAAATACCAAAGTGAAAGCTATAGTATATACTCAGAGGACCTAGTGCATATTCTGTGTTTGTTGAATCAGTCTCTGTGCATTCATATGGCCTTTGCTCAGCTGATTTAGAGGCCTTGATCTCCTGGTGTTCTCCATCACTTTTGGTTCTAACACTCTTTTTGCCTCTTCTTCCAAGGGGTTCCATTAGTTCTCCTTGCAGGTGCAGAAGGGGAGTGGTATTTGGTGGTACCATCCCATTTGGAGCCAAGGTCTCACTCTGCATAATGTCTGACTGTATTTGTTCCTATCTGCTGCAGGTGGAAGGTTCTCTGATAAAGGCTGAATACAGCGCTGATCTATGAGAATAGCAGAATATCGTTAGGAGTCATCGTATTGCTACTTGTGTATGGTTTTTTGTTTGTTTGTTTGTTTGTTTGTTTGTTTTTGAGACAACTATTTAATAATACCATAGTTCTCTGGGCAACTGAGACTCTGGTTCTTGGTCACTCAAGCAATGTCAGGAGTAGGTTCCATCTTGTGGAGTGGCCCTTAAGTCAAACAGGCTTTTAGTTGGCTACTCCCACAAAGTTTTTTTTGTCACCATTGCCCTAGCATTTTTGCATGCAGGACAGATTGTGGATCAAAGGTTTTGTGGCTTGTGTTTACATTGCTCTTTTGGTAACCTGCATTATACCTTCCTGTATCAAAAACACTAGAATATAGGGGTGAAAACTCTATGTAGGCTCAAGCTCAGCCTCTCCATGTTCAAGGAGTTCTGTATGTGTTGTCTTTAGCAATGTCACAAACTTTTCTCTTGACAACAGCCTGGGTTGTGTGAGGATTTCCACTGGTTTAACCTAATCCAGGAGGTGGAAAAATCTTCAAGATAGATCCCACAACAGTCAGTAAACACACATCTCCCTCTATCATTTATTCTTTTCCAAAGTCATGCATCCCAAACATTCAATAATAAGAAGAATTTTGGACACTATACAATACAAAGTAAATTGTTCAAAAAAATTAATCAACACAGACATTTAAATTATTTCTTGGAAATGAAAAATAGAGACAAAATATTAAAGCAGATGGGAAACAGCACAAATTGAACAAACAGCTGTGAAACTTAGTGATAACTGTTAAAGTTCAAGGTAGAATGTGACTTAGTAGATGGATCTAAGGGAGTACGTATGAGAGATTATCTTTTTATCTATTGTGAGGACCTGTTTTTTTCAAAAACAATTTTTTATTAGATATTTTCTTCATTTACATTTCCAATGCTATTCCAAAAGTCCTCTATCCCCCCCCCCCCGCCCTGCTCCCCAACCACCCACTCCAGCTTCCTGGCCCTGGCATTCCCCTGTACTGGGGCATATAATCTTCATAAGACCAAGAGCCTCTCTTCCCAGTGATGGCCGACTAGGCCATCTTCTGCTACATATGCAACTAGAGAAACTAGCTCTGGGGGGTACTGGTTAGTTCATATTGTTGTTCCTCCTATAGGGTTGCAGACCCCTTCAGCTCCTTGGGTATTTTCTCTAGCTCCTCCATTGGGGGCCATGTGTTCCATCCAATAGATGATTTGTGAGCATCCACTTCTGTATTTGCCAGGCACTGTCATAGCCTCACAAGAGAGAGCTATATCAGGGTCCTGTCAGAAAAATTTTGCTGACATATGCAATAGTGTCTGGGTTTGGTGGCTGTTTATGGGATGGATTCCCAGGTTGGGCAGTCTCTGGATGGTCCTTTCTTCCATCTCAGCTCCAAACGTTGTCTCTATAACTCCTTCCATGGGTATTTTGTTCCTCATTTTAAGGAGAAATGAAGTATTCATGTGTTTTGCAAATTGTATCTTGTGTAGTCTAAGTTTCTGGGCTAATATCTACTTATCAGTGAGTGCATATCACATGAGTTCTTTTGTGATTGGTTTATCTCACTCAGGATGATATCCTCCAGATCCATATCTTTGCCTAAGAATTTCATAAGTTCATTGTTTTTAATAGCTGAGTAGTACTCAATTGTGTAAATGTATCCATTCCTCTCTTGAGGGACAACTGGGTTCTTTCCAGCTTCTGGCTGTTATAAATAAGTCTGCTATGAACATAGTGGAGCATGTGTCCTTATTACAAGTTGGAACATTTTCTGGGTATATGCCCAGGAGAGGAATTGCTGGTTCTTGCGCTAGTACTATGTCCAATTTTCTGAGGAATGGCCAGACTGAGTTCCAGAGTGATTTTACCAGCTTGCAATCCCACCAGCAATGGAGGAGTGTTCCTCTTTCTCCACATCCTCGCCAGCATCTGCTGTCACCTGAATTTTTGATCTTAGCCATTCTGACTGGTGTGAGGTGGAATCTCAGGGTTGTTTTGATTTGCACTTTCCTAATGATTAAGGATGTTGAACACTTTTTCAGGTGCTTCTCAACCATTCGGTATTCCTCAGTTGAGAATTCTCTGCACACCATTTTTCTAATAGGGTTATTTGATTTTCTTAAAAAACAATAAATGAAATTTACAGACCCTTACTTAAACTTTGGAATACACACACACACACACACACACACACACACACACACACACACACACACACATATAATTAGAGTTGAAAAAGACATACAACAGATTTAGAGAGTCATTAAAAATTATTATAAACAACTATTTTATAACAAATTTAGTATCCTAGAAGAAATTCCTGGGCCCACTGCACTTTACCAAGATTGCATATGAATCAGTGGAGAACATGAGCAAACCAACAAGGGATAACAGTAAACCAGCAACCAAGTGCCTCCTTTCAGAGTAAAGTTCACACGTGTTTACTTCTCTTCTATACTAGGCATGTAAAGAAAAACAAAGTCCGGTTTGTTGCACTGATACGAGCTTTTGCAGTTGCAGTATGTCCCTGCCTTCAAAGTTACTCTGAAGTATGAGAGAAGCGCCAGTCGGGACGTCGGAAGCACCAGTGCATGCATCAGACCTTCAGTCCTTGCTCACATTTCCTTTATTTCTTAAGCCATCAATTGCAGTTAAAATGAATTCTCGAAATTAGTAGCTATTTAATATTTTTTTTCTTTCCATTTTTTATTAGGTATTTAGCTCATTTCCATTTCCAATGCTATACCAAAAGTCCCCCATACCCACCCACCCCCACTCCCCTACCCGCCCACTCCCCCTTTTTGGCCCTGGCGTTCCCCTGTACTGGGGCATATAAAGTTTGTGTGTCCAATGGGCCTCTCTTTCCAGTGATGGCCGACTAGGCCATCTTTTGATACATATGCAGCTAGAGTCAAGAGCTCCGGGGTACTGGTTAGTTCATAATGTTGATCCACCTATAGGGTTGCAGATCCCTTTAGCTCCTTGGGTGCTTCCTCTAGCTCCTCCATTGGGAGCTCTGTAATCCATCCATTAGCTGACTGTGGGCATCCACTTCTGTGTTTGCTAGGCCCCGGCATAGTCTCACAAGAGACAGCTACATCTGGGTCCTTTCAGTAAAATCTTGCTAGTGTATGCAATGGTGTCAGCGTTTGGATGCTGATTATGGGGTGGATCCCTGGATAAGGCAGTCTCTACATGGTCCATCCTTTCATCTCAGCTCCAAACTTTGTCTCTGTAACTCCTTCCAAGGGTGTTTTGTTCCCACTTCTAAGGAGGGGCATAGTGTCCACACTTCAGTCTTCATTTTTCTTGAGTTTCATGTGTTTAGGAAATTGTATCTTATATCTTGGGTATCCTAGGTTTTGGGCTAATATCCACTTATCAGTGAGTACATATTGTGTGAGTTCCTTTGTGAATGTGTTACCTCACTCAGGATGATGCCCTCCAGGTCCATCCATTTGGCTAGGAATTTCATAAATTCATTCTTTTTAATAGCTGAGTAGTACTCCATTGTGTAGATGTACCACATTTTCTGTATCCATTCCTCTGTTGAGGGGCATCTGGGTTCTTTCCAGCTTCTGGCTATTATAAATAAGGCTGCTATGAACATAGTGGAGCATGTGTCCTTCTTACCAGTTGGGGCATCTTCTGGATATATGCCCAGGAGAGGTATTGCTGGATCCTCCGGTAGCACTATGTCCAATTTTCTGAGGAACTGCCAGACTGATTTCCAGAGTGGTTGTACAAGCCTGCAATCCCACCAACAATGGAGGAGTGTTCCTCTTTCTCCACATCCTCGCCAGCATCTGCTGTCACCTGAATTTTTGATCTTAGCCATTCTGACTGGTGTGAGGTGGAATCTCAGGGTTGTTTTGATTTGCATTTCCCTGATGATTAAGGATGTTGAACATTTTTTCAGGTGCTTCTCTGCCATTCGGTATTCCTCAGGTGAGAATTCTTTGTTCAGTTCTGAGCCCCATTTTTTTAATGGGGTTGTTTGATTTTCTGAAGTCCACCTTCTTGAGTTCTTTATATATGTTGGATATTAGTCCCCTATCTGATTTAGGATAGGTAAAGATCCTTTCCCAATCTGTTGGTGGTCTCTTTGTCTTATTGACGGTGTCTTTTGCCTTGCAGAAACTTTGGAGTTTCATTAGGTCCCATTTGTTAATTCTCGATCTTACAGCACAAGCCATTGCTGTTCTGTTCAGGAATTTTTCCCCTGTGCCCATATCTTCAAGGCTTTTCCCCACTTTCTCCTCTATAAGTTTCAGTGTCTCTGGTTTTATGTGAAGTTCTTTGATCCATTTAGATTTGACCTTAGTACAAGGAGATAAGTATGGATCAATTCGCATTCTTCTACATGATAACAACCAGTTGTGCCAGCACCATTTGTTGAAAATGCTGTCTTTCTTCCACTGGATGGTTTTAGCTCCCTTGTCGAAGATCAAGTGACCATAGGTGTGTGGGTTCATTTCTGGGTCTTCAATTCTATTTCATTGGTCTACTTGTCTGTCTCTATACCAGTACCATGCAGTTTTTACCACAATTGCTCTGTAGTAAAGCTTTAGGTCAGGCATGGTGATTCCACCAGAGGTTCTTTTATCCTTGAGAAGAGTTTTTGCTAACCTAGGTTTTTTGTTATTCCAGATGAATTTGCAAATTGCTCCTTATAATTCGTTGAAGAATTGAGTTGGAATTTTGATGGGGATTGCATTGAATCTGTAGATTGCTTTTGGCAAGATAGCCATTTTTACAGTATTGATCCTGCCAATCCATGAGCATGGGAGATCTTTCCATCTTCTGAGATCTTCTTTAATTTCTTTCTTCAGAGACTTGAAGTTTTTATCATACAGATCTTTCACTTCCTTAGTTAGAGTCACGCCGAGATATTTTATATTATTTGTGACTATTGAGAAGGGTGTTGTTTCCCTAATTTCTTTCTCAGCCTGTTTATTCTTTGTGTAGAGAAAGGCCATTGACTTGTTTGAGTTAATTTTATATCCAGCTACTTCACCGAAGCTGTTTATCAGGTTTAGGAGTTCTCTGGTGGAATTTTTAGGGTCACTTATATATACTATCATATCATCTGCAAAAAGTGATATTTTGACTTCCTCCTTTCCAATTTGTATCCCCTTGATCTCCTTTTGTTGTCGAATTGCTCTGGCTAATACTTCAAGTACTATGTTGAAAAGGTAGGGAGAAAGTGGGCAGCCTTGTCTAGTCCCTGATTTTAGTGGGATTGCTTCCAGCTTCTCTCCATTTACTTTGATGTTGGCTACTGGTTTGCTGTAGATTGCTTTTATCATGTTTAGGTATGGGCCTTGAATTCCTGATCTTTCCAGAACTTTTATCATGAATGGGTGTTGGATCTTGTCAAATGCTTTTTCTGCATCCAACGAGATGATCATGTGGTTTTTGTCTTTGAGTTTGTTTATATAGTGGATTACATTGATGGATTTTCGTATATTAAACCATCCCTGGAATAAAACCTACTTGGTCAGGATGGATGATTGCTTTAATGTGTTCTTGGATTCGGTTAGCGAGAATTTTATTGAGGATTTTTGCATCGATATTCATAAGAGAAATTGGTCTGAAGTTCTCTATCTTTGTTGGATCTTTCTGTGGTTTAGGTATCAGAGTAATAGTGGCTTCATAAAATGAGTTGGGTAGAGTACTTTCTACTTCTATCTTGTGAAAAAGTTTGTGCAGAACTGGAATTAGATCTTCTTTGAAGGTCTGATAGAACTCTGCACTAAACCTGTCTGGTCCTGGGCTTTTTTTGGCTGGGAGACTATTTATAACTGCTTCTATTTCTTTAGGGGATATGGGACTGTTTAGAAGGTCAACTTGATCCTGATTCAACTTTGGTACCTGGTATCTGTCCAGAAATTTGTCCATTTCGTCCAGGTTTTCCAGTTTTGTTGAGTATAGCCTTTTGTAGAAGGATCTGATGGTGTTTTGGATTCCTTCAGGATCTGTTGTTATGTCTCTCTTTTCATTTCTGATTTTGTTAATTAGGATATTGTCCCTGTGCCCTTTAGTGAGTCTAGCTAAGGGTTTATCTATCTTGTTGATTTTCTCAAAGAACCAACTCCTCGTTTGGTTAATTCTTTGAATAGTTCTTCTTGTTTCCACTTGGTTGATTTCACCCCTGAGTTTGATTATTTCCTGCCGTCTACTCCTCTTGGGTGAATTTGCTTCCTTTTTTTCTAGAGCTTTTAGATGTGTTGTCAAGCTGCTAGTATGTGCTCTCTCCCGTTTCTTCTTGGAGGCACTCAGAGCTATGAGTTTCCCTCTTAGAAATGCTTTCATTGTGTCCCAAAGGTTTGGGTACGTTGTGGCTTCATTTTCATTAAACTCTAAAAAGTCTTTAATTTCTTTCTTTATTCCTTCCTTGACCAAGGTATCATTGAGAAGAGTGTTGTTCAGTTTCCACGTGAGTGTTGGCTTTCTGTTATTTTTTTTGTTATTGAAGATCAGCCTTAGTGCATGGTGATCTGATAGGATACATGGGACAATTTCAATATTTTTGAATCTGTTGAGGCCTGTTTTGTGACCTATTATGTGGTCAATTTTGGAGAAGGTACCATGAGGTGCTGAGAAGAAGGTATATCCTTTTGTTTTAGGATAAAATGTTCTGTAGATATCTGTCAGATCCATTTGTTTCATCACTTCTGTTAGTTTCAGTGTGTCCCTGTTTAGTTTCTGTTTCCATGATCTGTCCATTGGTGAAAGTGGTGTGTTGAAGTCTCCCACTATTATTGTGTGAGGTGCAATGTGTGCTTTGAGCTTTACTAAAGTTTCTTTAATGAATGTGGCTGCCCTTGTATTTGGCACATAGATATTCAGAATTGAGAGTTCCTCTTGGAGGATTTTACCTTTGATGAGAATAAAGTGCCCCTCCTTGTCTTTTTTGATGACTTTGGGTTGGAAGTCAATCTTATCAGATATTAGGATGGCTACTCCAGCTTGTTTCTTCATACCATTTGCTTGGAAAATTGTTTTCCAGCCTTTTATTCTGAGGTAGTGTCTATCTTTTTCTCTGAGATGTGTCTCCTGTAAACAGCAAAATGTTGGGTCTTGTTTGTGTAGCCAGTTTGTTAGTCTATGTCTTTTTATTGGGGAGTTGAGACCATTGATGTTAAGAGATATTAAGGAAAAGTAATTGTTGCTTCCTGTTATTTTTGTTGTTAAAGTTGGCATTCTGTTCTTGTGGCTGTCTTCTTTTAGGTTTGTTGAGGGATTACCTTCTTGATTTTTCTAGGGCATTGTTCCCGTTCTTGTATTGGTTTTTTTCTGTTATTAACCCTTTTTTTTTTTTTTTCCATTTTTTATTAGGTATTTAGCTCATTTACATTTCCAATGCTATACCAAAAGTCCCCCTTACCCACCCACCCCCACTCCCCTACCCACCCACTCCCCCCCTTTGGCCCTGGCGTTCCCCTGTACCGGGGCACACAAAGTCTGCATGTCCAATGGGCCTCTCTTTCCAGTGATGGCCGACTAGGCCATCTTTTGATACATATGCAGCTAGAGTCAAGAGCTCAGGGGTACTGGTTAGTTCATAATGTTGTTCCACCTATAGGGTTGAAGATCCCTTTAGCTCCTTGGGTACTTTCTCTAGCTCCTCCATTGGGAGCCCTGTGATCCATCCATTAGCTGACTGTGAGCATCCACTTCTGTGTTTGCTAGGCCCCGGCATAGTCTCACAAGAGACAGCTACATCTGGGTCCTTTCGATAAAATCTTGCTAGTGTATGCAATGGTGTCAGCGTTTGGATGCTGATTATGGGGTGGATCCCTGGATAAGGCAGTCTCTACATGGTCCATCCTTTCATCTCAGCTCCAAACTTTGTCTCTGTAACTCCTTCCAAGGGTGTTTTGTTCCCACTTCTAAGGAGGGGCATAGTGTCCACACTTCAGTCTTCATTTTTCTTGAGTTTCATGTGTTTAGGAAATTGTATCTTATATCTTGGGTATCCTAGGTTTTGGGCTAATATCCACTTATCAGTGAGTACATATTGTGTGAGTTCCTTTGTGAATGTGTTACCTCACTCAGGATGATGCCCTCCAGGTCCATCCATTTGGCTAGGAATTTCATAAATTCATTCTTTTTAATAGCTGAGTAGTACTCCATTGTGTAGATGTACCACATTTTCTGTATCCATTCCTCTGTTGAGGGGCATCTGGGTTCTTTCCAGCTTCTGGCTATTATAAATAAGGCTGCTATGAACATAGTGGAGCATGTGTCCTTCTTACCAGTTGGGGCATCTTCTGGATATATGCCCAGGAGAGGTATTGCTGGATCCTCCGGTAGCACTATGTCCAATTTTCTGAGGAACTGCCAGACTGATTTCCAGAGTGGTTGTACAAGCCTGCAATCCCACCAACAATGGAGGAGTGTTCCTCTTTCTCCACATCCTCGCCAGCATCTGCTGTCACCTGAATTTTTGATCTTAGCCATTCTGACTGGTGTGAGGTGGAATCTCAGGGTTGTTTTGATTTGCATTTCCCTGATGATTAAGGATGTTGAACATTTTTTCAGGTGCTTCTCTGCCATTCGGTATTCCTCAGGTGAGAATTCTTTGTTCAGTTCTGAGCCCCATTTTTTTAATGGGGTTGTTTGATTTTCTGAAGTCCACCTTCTTGAGTTCTTTATATATGTTGGATATTAGTCCCCTATCTGATTTAGGATAGGTAAAGATCCTTTCCCAATCTGTTGGTGGTCTCTTTGTCTTATTGACGGTGTCTTTTGCCTTGCAGAAACTTTGGAGTTTCATTAGGTCCCATTTGTTAATTCTCGATCTTACAGCACAAGCCATTGCTGTTCTGTTCAGGAATTTTTCCCCTGTGCCCATATCTTCAAGGCTTTTCCCCACTTTCTCCTCTATAAGTTTCAGTGTCTCTGGTTTTATGTGAAGTTCTTTGATCCATTTAGATTTGACCTTAGTACAAGGAGATAAGTATGGATCAATTCGCATTCTTCTACATGATAACAACCAGTTGTGCCAGCACCATTTGTTGAAAATGCTGTCTTTCTTCCACTGGATGGTTTTAGCTCCCTTGTCGAAGATCAAGTGACCATAGGTGTGTGGGTTCATTTCTGGGTCTTCAATTCTATTTCATTGGTCTACTTGTCTGTCTCTATACCAGTACCATGCAGTTTTTACCACAATTGCTCTGTAGTAAAGCTTTAGGTCAGGCATGGTGATTCCACCAGAGGTTCTTTTATCCTTGAGAAGAGTTTTTGCTAACCTAGGTTTTTTGTTATTCCAGATGAATTTGCAAATTGCTCCTTATAATTCGTTGAAGAATTGAGTTGGAATTTTGATGGGGATTGCATTGAATCTGTAGATTGCTTTTGGCAAGATAGCCATTTTTACAGTATTGATCCTGCCAATCCATGAGCATGGGAGATCTTTCCATCTTCTGAGATCTTCTTTAATTTCTTTCTTCAGAGACTTGAAGTTTTTATCATACAGATCTTTCACTTCCTTAGTTAGAGTCACGCCGAGATATTTTATATTATTTGTGACTATTGAGAAGGGTGTTGTTTCCCTAATTTCTTTCTCAGCCTGTTTATTCTTTGTGTAGAGAAAGGCCATTGACTTGTTTGAGTTAATTTTATATCCAGCTACTTCACCGAAGCTGTTTATCAGGTTTAGGAGTTCTCTGGTGGAATTTTTAGGGTCACTTATATATACTATCATATCATCTGCAAAAAGTGATATTTTGACTTCCTCCTTTCCAATTTGTATCCCCTTGATCTCCTTTTGTTGTCGAATTGCTCTGGCTAATACTTCAAGTATTATGTTGAAAAGGTAGGGAGAAAGTGGGCAGCCTTGTCTAGTCCCTGATTTTAGTGGGATTGCTTCCAGCTTCTCTCCATTTACTTTGATGTTGGCTACTGGTTTGCTGTAGATTGCTTTTATCATGTTTAGGTATGGGCCTTGAATTCCTGATCTTTCCAGAACTTTTATCATGAATGGGTGTTGGATCTTGTCAAATGCTTTTTCTGCATCCAACGAGATGATCATGTGGTTTTTGTCTTTGAGTTTGTTTATATAGTGGATTACATTGATGGATTTTCGTATATTAAACCATCCCTGGAATAAAACCTACTTGGTCAGGATGGATGATTGCTTTAATGTGTTCTTGGATTCGGTTAGCGAGAATTTTATTGAGGATTTTTGCATCGATATTCATAAGAGAAATTGGTCTGAAGTTCTCTATCTTTGTTGGATCTTTCTGTGGTTTAGGTATCAGAGTAATAGTGGCTTCATAAAATGAGTTGGGTAGAGTACTTTCTACTTCTATCTTGTGAAAAAGTTTGTGCAGAACTGGAATTAGATCTTCTTTGAAGGTCTGATAGAACTCTGCACTAAACCTGTCTGGTCCTGGGCTTTTTTTGGCTGGGAGACTATTTATAACTGCTTCTATTTCTTTAGGGGATATGGGACTGTTTAGAAGGTCAACTTGATCCTGATTCAACTTTGGTACCTGGTATCTGTCCAGAAATTTGTCCATTTCGTCCAGGTTTTCCAGTTTTGTTGAGTATAGCCTTTTGTAGAAGGATCTGATGGTGTTTTGGATTCCTTCAGGATCTGTTGTTATGTCTCTCTTTTCATTTCTGATTTTGTTAATTAGGATATTGTCCCTGTGCCCTTTAGTGAGTCTAGCTAAGGGTTTATCTATCTTGTTGATTTTCTCAAAGAACCAACTCCTCGTTTGGTTAATTCTTTGAATAGTTCTTCTTGTTTCCACTTGGTTGATTTCACCCCTGAGTTTGATTATTTCCTGCCGTCTACTCCTCTTGGGTGAATTTGCTTCCTTTTTTTCTAGAGCTTTTAGATGTGTTGTCAAGCTGCTAGTATGTGCTCTCTCCCGTTTCTTCTTGGAGGCACTCAGAGCTATGAGTTTCCCTCTTAGAAATGCTTTCATTGTGTCCCAAAGGTTTGGGTACGTTGTGGCTTCATTTTCATTAAACTCTAAAAAGTCTTTAATTTCTTTCTTTATTCCTTCCTTGACCAAGGTATCATTGAGAAGAGTGTTGTTCAGTTTCCACGTGAGTGTTGGCTTTCTGTTATTTTTTTTGTTATTGAAGATCAGCCTTAGTGCATGGTGATCTGATAGGATACATGGGACAATTTCAATATTTTTGAATCTGTTGAGGCCTGTTTTGTGACCTATTATGTGGTCAATTTTGGAGAAGGTACCATGAGGTGCTGAGAAGAAGGTATATCCTTTTGTTTTAGGATAAAATGTTCTGTAGATATCTGTCAGATCCATTTGTTTCATCACTTCTGTTAGTTTCAGTGTGTCCCTGTTTAGTTTCTGTTTCCATGATCTGTCCATTGGTGAAAGTGGTGTGTTGAAGTCTCCCACTATTATTGTGTGAGGTGCAATGTGTGCTTTGAGCTTTACTAAAGTTTCTTTAATGAATGTGGCTGCCCTTGTATTTGGCACATAGATATTCAGAATTGAGAGTTCCTCTTGGAGGATTTTACCTTTGATGAGAATAAAGTGCCCCTCCTTGTCTTTTTTGATGACTTTGGGTTGGAAGTCAATCTTATCAGATATTAGGATGGCTACTCCAGCTTGTTTCTTCATACCATTTGCTTGGAAAATTGTTTTCCAGCCTTTTATTCTGAGGTAGTGTCTATCTTTTTCTCTGAGATGTGTCTCCTGTAAACAGCAAAATGTTGGGTCTTGTTTGTGTAGCCAGTTTGTTAGTCTATGTCTTTTTATTGGGGAGTTGAGACCATTGATGTTAAGAGATATTAAGGAAAAGTAATTGTTGCTTCCTGTTATTTTTGTTGTTAAAGTTGGCATTCTGTTCTTGTGGCTGTCTTCTTTTAGGTTTGTTGAGGGATTACCTTCTTGATTTTTCTAGGGCATTGTTCCCGTTCTTGTATTGGTTTTTTTCTGTTATTAACCTTTTTTTTTTTTTTTCCATTTTTTATTAGGTATTTAGCTCATTTACATTTCCAATGCTATACCAAAAGTCCCCCTTACCCACCCACCCCCACTCCCCTACCCACCCACTCCCCCCCTTTGGCCCTGGCGTTCCCCTGTACCGGGGCACACAAAGTCTGCATGTCCAATGGGCCTCTCTTTCCAGTGATGGCCGACTAGGCCATCTTTTGATACATATGCAGCTAGAGTCAAGAGCTCAGGGGTACTGGTTAGTTCATAATGTTGTTCCACCTATAGGGTTGAAGATCCCTTTAGCTCCTTGGGTACTTTCTCTAGCTCCTCCATTGGGAGCCCTGTGATCCATCCATTAGCTGACTGTGAGCATCCACTTCTGTGTTTGCTAGGCCCCGGCATAGTCTCACAAGAGACAGCTACATCTGGGTCCTTTCAGTAAAATCTTGCTAGTGTATGCAATGGTGTCAGCATTTGGAAGCTGATTATGGGGTGGATCCCTGGATATGGCAGTCTCTACATGGTCCATCCTTTCATCTCAGCTCCATACTTTGTTTCTGTAACTCCTTCCATGGGTGTTTTGTTCCCACTTCTAAGGAGGGGCATAGTGTCCACACTTCAGTCTTCATTTTTCTTGAGTTTCATGTGTTTAGGAAATTGTATCTTATATCGTGGGTATCCTAGGTTTTGGGCTAGTATCCACTTATCAGTGAGTACATATTGTGTGAGTTCCTTTGTGATTGTGTTACCTCACTCAGGATGATGCTCTCCAGGTCCATCCATTTGGCTAGGAATTTCATAAATTCATTCTTTTTAATAGCTGAGTAGTACTCCATTGTGTAGATGTACCACATTTTCTGTATCCATTCCTCTGTTGAGGGGCATCTGGGTTCTTTCCAGTTTCTGGCTATTATAAATAAGGCTGCTATGAACATAGTGGAGCATGTGTCCTTCTTACCAGTTGGGGCTTCTTCTGGATATATGCCCAGGAGAGGTATTGCTGGATCCTCCGGTAGTACTATGTCCAATTTTCTGAGGAACCGCCAGACTGATTTCCAGAGTGGTTGTACAAGCCTGCAATTCCACCAACAATGGAGGAGTGTTCCTCTTTCTCCACATCCTCGCCAGCATCTGCTGTCACCTGAATTTTTGATCTTAGCCATTCTCACTGGTGTGAGGTGGAATCTCAGGGTTGTTTTGATTTGCATTTCCCTGATGATTAAGGATGTTGAACATTTTTTCAGGTTCTTCTCTGCCATTCGGTATTCCTCAGGTGAGAATTCTTTGTTCAGTTCTGAGCCCCATTTTTTAAGGGGGTTATTTGATTTTCTGAGGTCCACCTTCTTGAGTTCTTTATATATGTTGGATATTAGTCCCCTATCTGATTTAGGATAGGTAAAGATCCTTTCCCAGTCTGTTGGTGGTCTTTTTGTCTTATAGACAGTGTCTTTTGCCTTGCAGAAACTTTGGAGTTTCATTAGGTCCCATTTGTCAATTCTCGATCTTACAGCACAAGCCATTGCTGTTCTGTTCAGGAATTTTTCCCCTGTGCCCATATCTTCAAGGCTTTTCCCCACTTTCTCCTCTATAAGTTTCAGTGTCTCTGGTTTTATGTGAAGTTCCTTGATCCACTTAGATTTGACCTTAGTACAAGGAGATAAGTATGGATCGATTCGCATTCTTCTACATGATAACAACCAGTTGTGCCAGCACCAATTGTTGAAAATGCTGTCTTTCTTCCACTGGATGGTTTTGGCTCCCTTGTCGAAGATCAAGTGACCATAGGTGTGTGGGTTCATTTCTGGGTCTTCAATTCTATTCCATTGGTCCACTTGTCTGTCTCTATACCAGTACCATGCAGTTTTTATCACAATTGCTCTGTAGTAAAGCTTTAGGTCAGGCATGGTGATTCCACCAGAGGTTCTTTTATCCTTGAGAAGAGTTTTTGCTATCCTTGGTTTTTTGTTATTCCAGATGAATTTGCAAATTGCTCCTTCTAATTCGTTGAAGAATTGAGTTGGAATTTTAATGGGGATTGCATTGAATCTGTAGATTGCTTTTGGCAAGATAGCCATTTTTACAATGTTGGTCCTGCCAATCCATGAGCATGGGAGATCTTTCCATCTTCTGAGATCTTCTTTAATTTCTTTCTTCAGGGACTTGAAGTTTTTATCATACAGATCTTTCACTTCCTTCGTTAGAGTCAGGCCGAGATATTTTATATTATTTGTGGCTATTGAGAAGGGTGTTGTTTCCCTAATTTCTTTCTCAGCCTGTTTATTCTTTGTGTAGAGAAAGGCCATTGACTTGTTTGAGTTAATTTTATATCCAGCTACTTCACCGAAGCTGTTTATCAGGTTTAGGAGTTCTCTGGTGGAATTTTTAGGGTCACTTATATATACTATCATATCATCTGCAAAAAGTGATATTTTGACTTCCTCTTTTCCAATTTGTATCCCCTTGATCTCCTTTTGTTGTCGAATTGCTCTGGCTAATACTTCAAGTACTATGTTGAAAAGGTAGGGAGAAAGTGGGCAGCCTTGTCTAGTCCCTGATTTTAGTGGGATTGCTTCCAGCTTCTCTCCATTTACTTTGATGTTGGCTACTGGTTTGCTGTAGATTGCTTTTATCATGTTTAGGTATTGGCCTTGAATTCCTGATCTTTCCAGAACTTTTATCATGAATGGGTGTTGGATCTTGTCAAATGCTTTTTCTGCATCTAACGAGATGATCATGTGGTTTTTGTCTTTGAGTTTGTTTATATAATGGATTACATTGATGGATTTTCGTATATTAAACCATCCCTGCATCCCTGGAATAAAACCTACTTGGTCAGGATGGATGATTGCTTTAATGTGTTCTTGGATTCGGTTAGCGAGAATTTTATTAAGGATTTTTGCATCGATGTTCATAAGAGAAATTGGTCTGAAGTTCTCTATCTTTGTTGGATCTTTCTGTGGTTTAGGTATCAGAGTAATAGTGGCTTCATAAAATGAGTTGGGTAGAATACCTTCTACTTCTATCTTGTGAAAAAGTTTGTGCAGAACTGGAGTTAGATCTTCTTTGAAGGTCTGATAGAACTCTGCACTAAACCCGTCTGGTCCTGGGCTTTTTTTGGCTGGGAGACTATTAATAACTGCTTCTATTTCTTTAGGGGATATGGGACTGTTTAGAAGGTCAACTTGATCCTGATTCAACTTTGGTACCTGGTATCTGTCCAGAAATTTGTCCATTTCGTCCAGGTTTTCCAGTTTTGTTGAGTATAGCCTTTTGTAGAAGGATCTGATGGTGTTTTGGATTTCTTCAGGATCTGTTGTTATGTCTCCCTTTTCATTTCTGATTTTGTTAATTAGGATTTTGTCCCTGTGCCCTTTAGTGAGTCTAGCTAAGGGTTTATCTATCTTGTTGATTTTCTCAAAGAACCAACTCCTCGTTTGGTTAATTCTTTGAATAGTTCTTCTTGTTTCCACTTGGTTGATTTCACCCCTGAGTTTGATTATTTCCTGCCGTCTACTCCTCTTGGGTGAATTTGCTTCCTTTTTTTCTAGAGCTTTTAGATGTGTTGTCAAGCTGCTAGTATGTGCTCTCTCCCGTTTTTTCTTGAAGGCACTCATAGCTATGAGTTTCCCTCTTAGAAATGCTTTCATTGTGTCCCAAAGGTTTGGGTACGTTGTGGCTTCATTTTCATTAAACTCTAAAAAGTCTTTAATTTCTTTCTTTATTCCTTCCTTGACCAAGGTATCATTGAGAAGAGTGTTGTTCAGTTTCCATGTGAATGTTGGCTTTCTGTTATTTATTTTGTTATTGAAGATCAGCCTTAGTGCATGGTGATCTGATAGGATACATGGGACAATTTCAATATTTTTGAATCTGTTGAGGCCTGATTTGTGACCTATTATGTGGTCAATTTTGGAGAAGGTACCATGAGGTGCTGAGAAGAAGGTATATCCTTTTGTTTTAGGGAAAAATGTTCTGTAGATATCTGTCAGATCCATTTGTTTCATCACTTCTGTTAGTTTCAGTGTGTCCCTGTTTAGTTTCTGTTTCCATGATCTGTCCATTGGTGAAAGTGGTGTGTTGAAGTCTCCCACTATTATTGTGTGAGGCGCAATGTGTGCTTTGAGCTTTACTAAAGTTTCTTTAGTGAATGTGGCTGCTCTTGTATTTGGAGCATAGATATTCAGAATTGAGAGTTCCTCTTGGAGGATTTTACCTTTGATGAGAATGAAGTGTCCCTCCTTGTCTTTTTTGATGACTTTGGGTTGGAAGTCAATCTTATCAGATATTAGGATGGCTACTCCTGCTTGTTTCTTCATACCATTTGCTTGGAAAATTGTTTTCCAGCCTTTCATTCTGAGGTAGTGTCTATCTTTTTCTCTGAGATGAGTTTCCTGTAAGCAGCAAAATGTTGGGTCTTGTTTGTGTAGCCAGTTTGTTAGTCTATGTCTTTTTATTGGCGAGTTGAGACCATTGATGTTAAGAGATATTAAGGAAAAGTAATTGTTGCTTCCTGTTATTTTTGTTGTTAAAGTTGGCATTCTGTTCTTGTGGCTGTCTTCTTTTAGGTTTGTTGAGGGATTACCTTCTTGTTTTTTCTAGGGCATTTTTCCCGTTCTTGTATTGGTTTTTTTCTGTTATTAACCTTTGAAGGGCTGGATTCGTGGAGAGATAATGTGAGAATTTGGTTTTGTCGTGGAATACTTTGGTTTCTCCATCTATGGTAATTGAGAGTTTGGCTGGGTATAGTAGCCTGGGCTGGAATTTGTGTTCTCTTAGTGTCTGTATAACATCTGTCCAGGCTCTTCTGGCTTTCATAGTCTCTGGTGAAAAATCTGGTGTAATTCTGATAGGCTTTCCTTTGTATGTTACTTGACCTTTTTCCCTTACCGCTTTTAGTATTCTATCTTTATTTAGTGCATTTGTTGTTCTGATTATTATGTGTCGGGAGGAATTTCTTTTCTGGTCCAGTCTATTTGGAGTTCTGTAGGCTTCTTGTATGTTCATAGGTATCTCTTTCTTTATATTTGGGAAGTTTTCTTCAATAATTTTGTTGAAGATGTTTGCTGGACCTTTGAGTTGAAAATCTTCATTCTCATCCACTCCTATTATCCGTAGGTTTGGTCTTCTCATTGTGTCCTGGATTTCCTGGATATTTTGAGTTAGGATCTTTTTGCATTTTCCATTTTCTTTGATTGTTGTGCCGATGTTCTCTATGGAATCTTCTGCACCTGAGATTCTCTCTTCCATCTCTTGTATTCTGTTGCTGATGCTCAAATCTATGGTTCCAGATTTCTTTCCTAGGGTTTCTATCTCCAGTGTTGCCTCACTTTGAGTTTTCTTTATTGTTTCTACTTCCCTTTTTAGGTCTAGTATGGCTTTGTTCATTTCCATCACCTGTTTGTATGTTTTTTCCTCTTTTTCTGTAAGGACTTCTACCTGTTTAGTTGTGTTTTCGTGTTTTTCTGTAAGGACTTGTAACTCTTTAGCAGTGTTCTCCTATATTTCTTTAAGTAAGTTATTAAAGTCCTTCTTGATGTCCTCTACCATCATCATGAGATATGCTTTTAAATCTAGGTCTAGGTTTTCGGGTGTGTTGGGGTGCCCTGGACTGGGCGAAGTGGGAGTGCTGGGTTCTGATGATGGTGAGTGGTCTTGGTTCCTGTTAGTAGGATTCCTACGTTTACCTTTCGCCATCTGGTAATCTCTGGAGTTAGTAGTTATAGTTGACTCTGTTTAGAGATTGTTCTTCTGGTGATTCTGTTACCGTCTCTCAGCAGACCTGGGAGACAGATTTTCTCCTCTGAGTTTCAGTGCTCAGAGCACTCTCTGCTGGCAAGCTCTCTTACAGGGAAGGTGCACAGATATCTTGTTTTTGGACCTCCTCCTGGTCGAAGAAGAAGGCCCAAAATAGGGCCTCTCTCAGAAGCTGTGTTGCTTTGGCAGTTCCCAGAAGCTGTCAGCTTCTGTGGTGCAGACTCTCACCTGTGCAGACTAAAATCCTAAGTTCCAGGGAGTCCTGGAACCAAGATGGTGACCGCTGCTCCTGAGGCTGAGGCCGTCTCCCGAGCCAGGCGGACACCTGTCCTCTGGTCCGGATGGTGGCCGGTTGTCTGCGGCCCGCCCAGGCTGCTGCCTCAGCGGCTCTGTGCTTCTGCCCATCCCAGAAGCTGTCCGGTTCTCTGGCGCACCCTCTAACCTGTTCAGACTAATTTCCTAAGTTCTGCTGAGTCCCGGAACCAAGATGGTGACCGCTGCTGCTGAGGCTGAGGCCATCTCCCAAGCCAGGCGGACACCTGTCCTCTGGTCCGGATGGTGGCCGGTTGTCTGCGGCCCGCCCAGGCTGCTGCCTCAGCGGCTCTGTGCTTCCGCCCGTCCCAGAAGTTGTCCGGTTCTCTGGCGCACCCTCTAACCTGTTCAGACTAATTTCCTAAGTTCTGCTGAGTCCCAGAACCAAGATGGCGACCGCTGCTGCTGAGGCTGAGGCCGCCTCCCAAGCCAGGCGGACACCTGTCCTCTGGTCCCGCTATTTAATATTTAAAATTAAATTAAAAAAAGATCACTTCTAGGATTTTCAAGTTAGCGAATATAAAGTTTACCTTCCTCTGAACCTTAGAAAGAAAGAACCAGGCATCAGGAAGGGCTTTTCATTTTGTGGAAGGAATTGTTTAGCAGCTGAATGATCCTCATATCCACCCTGGATAACCTTAAAAAATTTGCAAAAAAAATGGCCTGGATATAAATATTTAGAGGAAGGTGTTAAATTAAGATTAATCATATGAGTTACCCATAAACACAAGTCAAAATTTCTAAATATTTGTGGGTTCATTTTTTGATAACTCAGATACATAGCAAATATCCTCATAATAAAACATCTAACAACTCTTGTGGGGAGTAGAGGAAGCCCCCGTGTAAATGCATACGAAGCAGAAGATGTCTTGAGTTGATGTATATTTAGACCTGTGTAAAGCTAAGGGACTTGGCCAAGAGTTCTTCTGGTCTAAGTATTTACCACTGTTTACCAATGACTGACTGATGTGTAAAAAAATTTAGCTAGCACAAATTCCTTTTCCTGTTTGTTTACAGTCCAAGACTGCTCCTTGACAAAACCCTCTTACATAATAAATGTGCTGGGACTTCTGGCTTGATGAATAGCTGTGGGTGCCATTCTGTCAGAGCTAGCGTGGCCAGTGCAATCTTAGTTTTTCTGTATGTGTCTGTGTATCTCTCCCGCCTTCAGTCGATCATCACCACAGTCCCAAGCTGTGCAGGATGTGGTGAATTTTGTCATATTTTCCTATTCACTGTGTTCTGTAGCTGGGATGCTTTGTTTCCCTTTGTTTTCTCATCCATCTGTGTGTCTGCTTTACTATTTGCACTGTTCTGATGAGGAATCTAAAAGAGTTCCAAGAAGTTGATTAAGGTCATATAACTTATTCATTCAATTATTTCATCTTGTGAGTAGGGTTGATTAGGTTCCTTTCAAGGCCATGTGTAAGCATGAATTAATAGACATTAAATGGAGCCAGGATTTAAAAAGCAAAAAAATAATTGTGGCTAACCACAGTTGTTAGTTTTCAGATTATTCATGATTTAATCTTCCTGCCAAGTAGTCCTATTTTTTTTCTATTACAAAGGCTTATAGCATATGAAGCCTGCAAGCTTGCTACTCCTCTGCAAGATACTTATTGCTGGAACTGTTGACAATACTGTTATCAAAGAAAAATTAAGATGTATGAATGACTCTCATGTTCAATGCTGAAACATGGGCTTTAAGCTTGTTAGTATTTTCAGCTTGGGGTACAGCTCATGTCTATATTTAATGTGATAGTAGAGAAGAAAGAGAGGTTACAAGCAAAGAAAGTCTTTGTCAAATAATTTTTCCAAGCATAAAAATCAATTAATTAAAGTAAATTATGTCATATGTATGTCCTGATTTTAATATGAGAATTTCATTGACGACAATGCAGCTGTGATTGGCTTCTACTCTTAAGTAAGATAGTGGCTGCCTCATGACCTCCACTTACTATGCTTTTTCATCCTCCTGCTTGGGACTCATTACTTAACCTAAAATGCCCATAGTTCTTTGATAGTTATGACATCTAATGTTTATAGGCATGCTCACATTTCAAGACATTTCCAAAAGTAGCAGTATTGCCCACACAACAACAATATCATAGAAGGATTTTTGGCAAGAGGGGTATCATAACTTTCTGTGTTTCAGGCTTTGAGATTACTGTGTAAGCCAATTATTCACAGCAGCAGAAGGTATGGGAAAAACTATCCTGTACTGCAATAGTGGGGTTTATGGTGATATTTTAACATAGATTCATACTTAAGCATGAGTTATTAACAGAGAGGGATGCTTAGGAAAAGGATCATTTGCAATCAGGAGTGGTCTTAGCCTTCTCAAGAGATAGATGCATTGAAGTGTATTAGCAGTAAATCTGAGACTATAAATACAAGTGTAGTGGCCTTTGAAATTATATAATTTAAGAGTCTCTCAGGCATTTTTCTTTTTCTGTAACTGAGCTCATATAGCAGTCTCTGCATTCATAGGGTAGCCTGTGAAGCTATATGGTGATCTCCAAGGTCATATCATGGTCACTGAGATCAGTTTGTTGTTTCTGAGGAAATAAAATGGTGCTGGAGGTCAAAGTTTGGTTCATAGAACCATAGTGTAGTCCCAGAAGTCATAGTTTCATCCCTGAGATACATTGATTAGGATTGCCAGCTAACCAGATAAAGCCACTGGTCATATGGATTGAATACTTCCAATGCTACATCCTGAACAAGTTATGATTCATGTTTTCATCATAAAGAAAAAATGCAGCTTTAAAGCTGGGAAAGGAAGAAGTAGGATAATCTTGAATGTCATGTACACATAAACATGGTCCATTGCCATTTGAAGATTCTTTGATATATCACTATATAAAATAAGTTTTGTTTATGTTGGAAATGTTCCAATTGAAGACATTGTTGACTCAGTTGATGAGAGACTCATCACATTCTAGAGCGAGGAGCGTCATTTCTCATTCTATAACTGCTCAGTCCTCCCTGACTTTCCATTATGCCACTGGTATCATGAAAATGGTCACTCTGCCACAGTGTGCACATCTGCCATGGAACCCTATGTTAGCCTAAACCCAAGTTCCCTTATTTGAATAATTATGTTACATTTTGTCTCCTCATAGGACTTTAAAAAAATGTAAGTGGTATATTTAGTTAAACATTTTGCTCTTTTAAACAAATTTGTCCTAATATTCTAAGTCATAATTAAGCTGTCATGCATATGAGAAATTATAGGCTTGAGAGAAATTATAGGTATAAACAACCAGAGCTACAAATATGTATATTGCCTTAATAAGGATCTGTAGGAGAGAGGTGGATGCTCACATTGGGCAAGTTGAGAGGAGTTTATTATGGCATTATTGGGAGTATATGAAGAGTTATTATCAGTCTTCCCCAGCTGCTTTGACAGACTGTCATAGGATTAGGGCTTTAAGTAACAGTTTGAGAGGATGGGACCCCGAGATCAACGAACCGGTGCCATTCTTACAATTTAAAATTTTAATTTATATGTTTTTCTTTCCCCTTTTTTTTTTTTTTTTTTTTTTTTTTTTTTTTTTTTTTTTTGGTGATTGGGTCTCACCATATAGTGAGCTGGTTTGGAGCTTATTGTAGGTCCAGTTGACGTTGATTGTGTGGTCTTCCTGCCTCTGTCTTCCTTGTGCTTGGATTATAGGAAGGGTCTTCTGCTTGGTTTGCAGTTGGCTAACTTCTTTTCTTAATAAATTTTCAATGTGTAGGGTGTGTGTGTGTGTGTGTGTGTGTGTGTGTGTGTGTGTGTGTGAGAGAGAGAGAGAGAGAGAGAGAGAGGTTTCTAACATATTTTTATAAAAGCACTACTAGCTTCATCATGAAGGTCCTTAGGTATACATCTAAACCAAATTGTCTTCCTTTTTTGTTTTTGTTTTTTGTCTTTTGTTGTTTTTAGTTTCAAGAGTGGTACATTTATTAGGTGCCTTTTGTATGCAATGTGTTCTGGGCAACAGAAGATAGTGACTCTGGGGTATCTGAAAGCTCAGAGTGAGGGGTTCCCTTCACTTAGTCTGTGAAGCACCCCTTTCTTTTCCTGGCCACTCAGTCCAAATGCAGGGACACTCAGCTCACTCCATCACACAAATGCTCCTAGCCCTTTCCTTATGCTGGAGGTATATAGTAGGTGCACAGATTTAAGGCATAATGTTTACAGAGGTTGCTCTGCTGCACCCTAAAAACAGACAGCTTCCTTGATGTGCACAGTAGCCGCTCCATAAATGCCTTTGTTCAGCAAGATTGTGCTGGAATGTGGCAGTTAAAGTAGGAAAGGAGAGATCAAAGGGTCAAGTGCATGATTTTGAGGTGAGACAAAATGTGGAACACTTCATGAATTTGCATGTCATCCTTTATCAAGGGCCATACTAATTAGCAAGTATACTAAAACTGGAACCAAATTGTCTTCTAAAGACCTCTACTATGTTTAAGAAACATAATTGAATCCATATGAGTTTTGAAAAGAACATATATGATACTTAAGTACCTTGGGGTGAGAAATAATATAAAGCTATAACTCTCAAGAGTAAAGGAGCTATAAAATGTTGATACATTTATCTAGAGGCAGAAAAATAGATGAGGTGAGGAATACTAGATAGGAGGCACAGCCAGATGCTATCAATCCCATCCTAAGAGATGTAAGGGATCTTTCCTGTCTCTTTATAATTTCCCCTTGTGTTTCTCAGTGACAGACGCTAATTGGCAGCTAGAGAGAAAGGAATCCTGTTTGAGTCTATCCATGCTAACTAGTGAGGTACAGAGCAACGTGGAAAAGGAAGAGTGGGTATGGAATCATAAAGCTCTTATTCTAAAGTACACCTCCATATATACCATTCTTCACACATGCACACACATGTATACACACACACACACACAATTTGTATAATATTACTTATATTAATTAGTATATGTATATGTAATGTAATATATGTTTTATGCATCATATATATTATATATTGTATATACTATGTATAGTAGTATATATATGCATATTGTTGGTTAGACTCTCTTTCCTATTCATCACCTAGTAGAAAATCCTGATTTTGACACCATCTACATTGATGGAGCATCATTTTCTGTGAGTATCTGAAGGCAGGGACTGTGTGGTTACTATGCTGATCCTCCTGGTTGTTTACCTGGAGATTATATACTTTGCCTGATTTTGGTTGGGTACAGTCACATGGTTTGTCCCAGCCAAGGAGATGAGATGTCACCTCTACACTGAAACACCTAATCATTCATGCGACCCTCTACAGAGCCATATTTTGGTTGTTATAGTCACATTAGTATTTGACATATTTGCTGGTTCCGGGGAGGTAAACTGTAGCCCCAAGGGATGAAGGAGAAATAGGCCTCTGGTTTTAAAAGTTACTGACCCTTTGGGATTGCTTCTTACCCGAATCTAGAATGTCCACCCTGACACACCCTTGTATGCAGAACGAACGAGCAAACATATCCTTTTAAATCTGACATCTTTGTAAAGCCTGTGATTATCAAAAGAGCTAATGTAGATAGTTCTGAAGCTTTAGCTTCGTCAATAGGTCCTTGCCATGACCTTAAAATTATAAGCTTAATATAATATTCTGCCTGACAGTGGAAAGATTCCTAAAAATAGCTCTCATTAATGCCAATACTCTTTTGCATATGGGAACGACACACGAGCCCTTGAAATTGTAAGGTTGAGTGAGAACAACACAAAAGCCAGACAGAATCAGGCAGGCAGCTTCTCTTGGGAGGACAGGAAATAATTTGAGTTTTGAATCTTTCCTTTTGATGTTCTATTATTCCTCACAATAGTAAGTAATTTTGAGATGGAGACTTGAAGCTGCCTAGCCCTGTTCTATTCTCTCATGTCTAGTCCACTCTTGTTATTCAAATGTGTCTCACATTCATTCTGTTATTTCTTCATAAATAGGCTTATGGGCATGGACATTGCTTTTGTCCTGAATGTTAAACAGGGGAATAAAGGTTCTTAGCACAGCAACTTTTATAAAACATGTGAAAATTTTAAGTCAAAATTCCCTATAGCAAAGATTACACAGCTTTAATTGATTTCTAAAATTAATCATCTGTTGAATAGGAATTTCTTCTCTCTTTATAAATTAAACTTAGTATAATTACTAGTTATTAACGCTGATAGGCAACAATATATACAAGTGAAGTGCTTGTGAAGTCATGTTGTAGGTATAGGTTGTATTGTCAGGTTCAAGGAAATATGTGCCAGACCACTGTTAATTGCAGGGAGTAGAAACTAGGTTTAGATACGAATCAGGACTGACAGCTTCCACATCATATTAAGTGTATCCAAAAGCTATGCGGGCTGGGCATGGTGGCACATGCCTTCAACCCCAGTACTCAAGAAACAGAGGTGCAACCTCTCTGAGTTTAAGGCCAGCCTGGTAGACATAGCAAGTTCTAGGACAGCCACAACAATAGAGAGAGTCTGTCTCAAAACAAAGATAGAACAAAACAGCCAAACAAAATAAATTTTTAAAAAATTTTTGAAATATTAATTTGTTTATTATTATTGTGTGTATGTATACACACAATTATAATATTATATTAATATTATTACACATATTATATTAATGTGTGTGTATACACATGTGCCATAGTGTGTATGTTGATATCAGAGCACAGTTTCTGTGGTGAATCTAGGAATTGATTTCACGCACTAGGTTGGTGTGATTGTGGTTTCAGCTGCTGCACAATGTCTCTGGCCAACAATGTTTCCAATATGCTTGTTTTTTCGGGATGTCTAAATTAAGCTGCTTATCATATGTATACTCTTACTGTTTTGTAGTGAGAACAAACTCTGCTTATCAGTTTTCTGACACAGTTTGTTATTATCTATTGTGAACAATAGATAATTCAAGCTGCTTCTTCTTTTCCTGCTTAAGTGAAATTGGTTGACTTTGGCCCTTATCGTCATGATATTCTAGTCTATCTGAGACATGCCAGACTCTGACAACATGTTTTGGAAATAGAACTTTTGTGGCTGATGATGGCTTAGCAGGTAAATGGCCACTTGCCCTGCAAGCATGGCAATGTCGAGTTCAAACCCAGTATTGAGATAAAGCTGGAAGAAGAGTGTCAAAGCTTTCCTTGGCCTCTGCACACATATATCATTCCGCAGGCATACCCCCTTCCCCATCGCCCCTACATTCACTCTTCCTCTCCCTGTGTCTTTCTCTGTCTCTATTTTTGTCTCTGTCTCTCTTTCTCTCTTACACATGCACACATAATAAATTAAATTAAAATATAACTATTGGCTATTTGTCTTCTTCAGAGATATGCCTATTCACGGCTTTAACCTACTTTTTGAATTAAACTACATCCCTGTTATAATGACTATTGTGATGGTTGCTCATGGTTATCGGCCTGACTGGATTAAGACATACTAAAGATATTAAGGTACAGCTAATGTAAGGGGTAGCTAGGGGGATTTCCTGAGGGAAATGACATGTGGTACAATGGCTGAGGGTGGGGACGGGTCTGGCAGCAGTTTGTAACATGTGACCCAGATGAAGAAGATGCAGCAACCATACATGCCTGCTTTCTTGTTTTCTCTCTCAGTGTCATCTCAGAGATCCTCCACTGATTCAGAAGCCAGTTCTTCAGCTTTTAACTTGTGATCAAAGTCAAACAACAACAACAACAACACAAACCCCCCCCAAACCCAGTGTTTTCTTACTACAACTTCTTAAAATTTCTCATTTGAGATACCATTTTTTTAGCCTAGACGGCCATCATTGGAAAGAGAGGCCCATTGGTTGTGCAAACTTTATATGCCTCAGTACAGGGGAACGCCAGGACCAAGAAGTGGGAGTAGGTGGGTGGAGGAGTGGGTGGGGGAGGGTGTGGGGGACTTTTGGGATAGCATTGGAAATGTAAATGAAATAAATACCTAATAAAAAAAGAGATACCAATTTTTAAAAGCAAATATGTGATTTGTAAATGTAATTGTCTCATTCCATCGGCTGACTCTTTATTCTGCTGTTTCATTCATTGCTGTGATTATAATGTGTACCATTATGCTCAGATTTTTTTGATCACTATAACCTTGTAGTACATCTTAAATTATTTTTTTTTAAGAATTTACTTTTTAAAGTGTTGCGACTCAAATATAGGACTTTATACATGTTTGGTAAGTGTGTTACCAATGAGATGCTTCCTCAGTCCAAATTAAATAGTTCAATGCTTCAGGTTTTCTTCTTTATTGCAAATGTCTTTGATTATCTGAAGTATTAGAAAGTTTTCAGTTTCTATGTAAAGTTAGAAAGTCATGAGAATATTATGCTTTTATTTCCAATTTTTATATAAAATCCTGATATGTTCTTACTCTTATTTTGCATAAAGCCATATTTGGAGATACATTTCAATTGTTTACATTTCTATTTCAGTCAGCTACCCTTGTAGAGTACCTTGTTAGGGCAATAGATCCAGTTTTGGGACCAGCACAGATGATTAGTTATAGGAGTCAGAAAAAATACCTAAGAAAGCAGGACTACGGAAGGAGGCTGGAGGCAATCTGACACCCCATAGCTATCTCTGTGCTAGAAACGAGTAGAGAGGCTGGTATTATAATCCAAAGTCTTTCATCCTGAGAACATTATGCAAGTCCCCACTTTGAAGAAATGGACACATTAATACCTATGCTAGACAAAGATAGAGAATTTGGGACTTTTAGTTCAAATTTGTTATATTTGTCAAGGCCACATAATTATTTACAATTATTGCTAAAGCTTACAGAATGTTCTGTAAGTGGGAGAGACATGGCCAGCATGACTGTTTCAGTATAAGCAATTTTGCCTTCTACTTTACAAAATAATGAGTATTTGTGACAGGCTTTTGCTAACAGATGGATGTTTCTCTTGGTGACCCCAAAGCACTTGGTGGGCTGGTTTTGTACTTTTCTACCTTTTAGTTTCCAGACGAGGTATAGTTATATAACTCAGGATGGCCTCAAACTTTCAATCTTCCTGCCTAACCTTTCTAAATCCTGGGATTAAAGGCATTTGCCTCCAAGGCTTGCTTTGCATTTGCTCTCTGCCCATACATACATAGTGTACCTAGTGTGGCAATCATTTAGTGGAGAACTCTGAGATCTTCCAAAGATGAGCACTGTACAAATGTAGTTCCTACATAGACCAAGTAGCCTTCTGCTGATTGTCTACATTCAGAGTACAAAGTTACTGCTGACCAGTGCCTCTTTGTATCTTAGCAAGTAAGACTAAGTGATAAATAGTTTCTACATATCTCCCTAAAGACTGCATGTATAATCAGAAATTATGCAATTCAATATTCTTTTGCTTTAATGTTTATATGGCCAGATAATTCTGTTAACCACAGGTTTTTAATGACTGATACTTGATGTAAAATGTTTAAAGAAGCTAATGAAATAACCAATTAAGGCACAAAATAAAGGGCTGGGGAGATAGCTCAGCTCATAAAGCAAGCACCCTGTAAGCATGTGGACAAGTCTTCAATCCTCAGTGCCCATGTTAAAGTGCTGGGTGTGGTGGTATATGTTTGTAATTGCAGTATTGGCGAGACATAAAAAGGAAGATCCCTGGAGCTCATGGGCTAGACAGTCTAAGCAATAAGCTCTAGGTCTTAGCCACTTACAAGGTAAAAAGCACTTCATAGAAAAGACACTCGAATTCATTGCTTTTAATAGCTGAGTAGTACGCCATTGGGTAAATGTACCACATTTTCTGTATCCACTCCTCTGTTGAAGGACATCTGGGTTTTTTCCAACTTTTGGCTATTATAAATAAGGCTGCTATCAATATAGTGGAGCATGTGTCCTTGTTATATGTTGGAGCATCTTCTGGGTATATTTCCAGGAATAGTATAGCTGGGTCCTCAGGTAGTACTATTTCCAATTTTCTGAGGAACGGCCAGACTGCTTTCCAGAGTGGTTGTACCAGCTTGCAATCCCAACAGTGCAGGGATGTTCCTCTTTCTCCATATCCTTGCCAGCATCTGCTGTCACTTGAGTTTTTGAACTTAGCCATCCCGACTTGTGTGAGGTGGAATCTCAGGGTTGTTTTAATTTGCAGTTCTCTGATGACTAAGGACGTTGAACATTTCTTTAGGTGCTTCTCAGCCATTCACTATTCCTCAACTGAGAATTCTTTGTTTAGCTCTGTACCCCACTTTTAATAGGGTTATTTGCTTTTCTGGAGTCTATCTTCTTGAATTCTTTGTATATATTGGAGATTAGCCCTCTATTGGATGTAGTGTTGATAAAGATCTTTTCCCAATCTGTTGATTACTGTTTTGTCTTATGGACAGTGTCCTTTGCCTTACAATTGCTTTGCAATTTTATGAGGTCCCATTTGTAGATTTTTGATCTTAGAGCATGAGCCATTGGTGTTCTGTTCAGGAAATTTCCCCCTGTGTCCATGTGTTTGAGGCTCTTCCCCACTTTGTTTTCTATTAGTTTCAGTGTATCAGGTTATATGTGGAGGTCCTTGATCCACTTGGACTTGAGCTTTGTACAAGGAGATAAGAATGGATCGATTTGCACTCTTCTACATGCTGACCTCCAGTTGAGCCAGCACCATTTGTTGAAAATGCTGTCTTTTTCCCACTGGATGGTTTTAGCTTCTTTGTCAAAGATCAAATGATCATAGGTGTGTGGGTTCATTTATAGGTCTTCAATTTTATTTTATTGATCTACCTGCCTGTCTGTGTACAGAGACCATGCAGTTTTTTTCCCTGATTGCTCTATAATACAAATTGAGGTCAGGAATGGTGATTTCACCAGAAGTTCTTTTATGGTAGAGAATAGTTTTGTTGTTTTGTTTTGTTTGTTTGTTTGTTGTTGTTTGTTGTCTTTTTTGAGACAGTGTTTCTCTGTGTAGCCCTGGCTGTCCTGGAACTCACTTTGTAGACCAGGCTGGCCTCAAACTCAGAAATGCACCTGCCTCTGCCTCCTGAGTGCTGGGATTAAAGGCGTGTGCTACCACGCCCAGTGAGAATAGTTTTTGCTATCCTGGGATTTTGCTATCCCAAATGAATTTGCAAATTGCTCTTTCTAACTCTAAGAAGAATTGAGTTGGAATTTTGATGGGGATTGCACTGAATCCTGAGGCAAATGGATGGAACTAGAAAATATCATCCTGAGTGAAGTATTCCAGTCACAAAAGGACACACACGGTATGTACTCATTGATAATATCATTTTAGGATATTATCCTAAAAGTTCAGAATACCCAAGATACAATCCACATGAATCTCAAGAAGAAGGAAGACCAAAGTGTGGATGCTTCCATCCTTCCTAAAACGAAGAACAAAATGCTCATAGGAGGAGATATGGAAACAAAGTGTGGAGCAGAGACTGAAGGAAAGGCCATCCAGAGATTGCCCCATCTGGGAATCCATCCTATATACAAACACCAAACCCAGACACTATTGCAGATGTCAAGAAGTTCTGCTGACAGAAGCCTGATATTGCTGTGTCCTGAGAGGTTTTGCTGGAGCTTGGCAAACAAAGAGGCGGATGCCCCCAGCCAACCATTGGATTGAGTACTCAGTTCCCAATGGAGGAGAAAGAACAGAAGAAGCTGAAGGTGTTTGCAACCCCATAGGAAGAACAACAGTATCAACCAATCAGAAGCCCCCAGAGCTCCCAGGAACTAAACCACCAACCAAAGGGTGCACATGGAGAGACCCATGGCTCCAAGTGCATATGCAGCAGAGGATGGCTTTGTTGGATATCCCTGGGAGGAGAGGCCCTTGGTTCTGTGTAGGGAATGCCAGGGTGGGGAGGCAGGAGTGGGTGGGTGGGTGAGCAGCATCATAGAAGCAAGGGGAGGGAGGATGGGATAGGGGGCTTTTGGAAAGGGGATAACATTTGAAATGTAAATAAATAAAATATCCAATAAAAAAGAAAGGATACACGATATTGACCTCTGAAACACACATACACCCCACAATTTACAGAGTAAAACAAAAAATTATATCACAAATGCATGTTAGTTGTCATAGAAATTGTGTTTAATTCCTATATAATAATGTAACTAATGTGGGACATCTATTTATTTATTAAAATCAATCTTTAAATTAACCAAGTTAATACATAATCTTGAATTTCTCTGTGTCATAGGTAGTTGGTGACCCCAACATCCATGGCTTTTTTGGGATACAATCAGGCATTGCTTCTGTGTTCGGCTCTTTAACATGTGGTGCTCCAGTGAACCTATTCTATTAGGTACCTGTTCTATCCGGGAGGTGTCTGGAATGTGTGATAGTTGTGTGTTGACAGATTCTGGTGATGTCATTTCCCAAGTGAATATGAAAGTGAGTGATAGGTATATCTTGTGTTTGGGCATTTCCTTGCCTTGTTGTAGGCCTATCTCATACTAACTCAAAAAGAAAACATGAGAAAACTTGATTTAAGTTAAAATAAAATCCAAGAATGTGGGAATCTAATAATAGTTATCCTGTAGATATTTAGAGAAACACAACCAGGTTTTTTTTGTTTGTTTGTTTTTGTTTTGACTACACATAAAAACATACAATTCACCCAGGTTGTGGTTGGATTATGTATGAAAATCTTCAAATTTGGGTGTAGTATGGATGGAGGAGAGTTTGTCTTGATCACATAAAAGGAGGCAGCATTTTGTAAATAGTTTAATTTGTTTCAAAAGCGAGTCTAAACTAGACTTACTGTTTCCTGGGACTTTTCCTTTTCAGCCTCTTTGTACATCAATATGAAACAAGAAAGGTATTACCTATTTTTAGAAATGCCTAATGGTTTGACAATTGCATAAAGGAGGCCCTGCCTTTTTAGAACACTTTGGTCAGTATGCCAATAACTCCCCCTGAGGTACTTGTTTATTATAACAAGTATGAGGTAATGGTCCTTCTTCTTCCTGATAGCACACTTATTTCTTTCCAAGGGGGGAAACAAAATCAGAATCAGTTATTTTATCTACTTTTTCTTTATTTGCTCTCTCCCCCCCCTCCCTCTCTCTCTGTGTGTGTGTGTGTTTGTGAAAGAGATATAGATAGATGGATGGATAGATAGATACAGAGACAGAGAAAAACATCTATATGGCACACTGCTCCAATTCCTGCCTACTTTTCTTGTTCTTCAGTATTTGAAAATTTAGAATCAAGGCACTTTTCTCCTCTTCTGGGTGCATTTATTTTCTCTCTTTGTTGCTTTTTTCTTTCCATTTCTGCACTGAATTCATCTTCTTTATTGCATCCTCCTTGAGGCCAGGGACCTTTGAAATCTGCATCTGATACCAGGTCTATTTCAGGATTGTTGAATGAAACAGTTAAGGAAATGGGTCTTATGGAGGAGTCCTATTGTTTTGCTTCTCCATGTCTCTAGAATTTTTGTGTTGTCATGAACATTGTATTGGTTCAGGCATCTTTTCTGCTTTCTTTCGGGGAAGGAAATATTCTTGAAGGCTCAACCCCTAGGACCCAGAACCCAGGACCACTCAGGATGGAGAAAACACACTGGTTTTGGTAATGGCTTCTTCCCTTCTACCCTACCAAGGGTCTGTGCTAAGGCTGTGTTTCTCTGCATTACTGTCTTCTCTTCCTATTGGGTGTTCTTTGGAATATTCTGTGAATTTCAAAGGTCTTCCTCTCTTTCTTTCTTTAGAATAGAATCTAATCTAGATCTTTCCATCATGAGAAGCAGTTTGAAGTTTATCACCATACCTGGGACTGCTTCTTTCTTTCTTTCTTTCTTTCTTTCTTTCTTTCTTTCTTTCTTTCTTTCTTTCTTTCTTTCTTTCTTTCTCTCTCTCTCTCTCTCTCTCTCTCTCTCTCTCTCTCTCTTTCTTTTTTTTCCAATTTTTTTATTAGGTATTTAGCTCATTTACATTTCCAATGCTATACCAAAAGTCCCCCATACCTACCCACCCCCACTCCCCTACCCACGCACTCCCCCTTTTTGGCCCTGGCGTTCCCCTGTACTGGGGCATATAAAGTTTGCGTGTCCAATGGGCCTCTCTTTCCAGTGATGGCCGACTAGGCCATCTTTTGATACATATGCAGCTAGAGTCAAGAGCTCCGGGGTACTGGTTAGTTCATAATGTTGTTCCACCTATAGGGTTGCAGATCCCTTTAGCTCCTTGGGTACTTTCTCTAGCTCCTCCATTGGGAGGCCTGTGATCCATCCATTAGCTGACTGTGAGCATCCACTTCTGTGTTTGCTAGGCCCCGGCATAGTCTCACAAGATACAGGTACATCTGGGTCCTTTCGATAAAATCTTGCTAGTTTATGCAATGTTGTCAGCGTTTGGATGCTGATTATGGGGTGGATCCCTGGATATGGCAGTCTCTACATGGTCCATCCTTTCATCTCAGCTCCAAACTTTGTCTCTGTAACTCCTTCCAAGGGTGTTTTGTTCCCAATTCTAAGGAGGGGCATAGTGTCCACACCTCAGTCTTCATTCTTGAGTTTCATGTGTTTAGCAAATTGTATCTTATATCTTGGGTATCCTAGGTTTGGGGCTAGTATCCACTTATCAGTGAGTACATATTGTGTGAGTTCATTTGTGAATGTGTTACCTCAATCAGGATGATGCCCTCCAGGTCCATCCATTTGGCTAGGAATTTCATAAATTCATTCTTTTTAATAGCTGAGTAGTATTCCATTGTGCAGATGTACCACATTTTCTGTATCCGTTCCTCTGTTGAGGGGCATCTGGGTTCTTTCCAGCTTCTGGGAGAGAGGCCCATTGGACACGCAAACTTTATATGCCCCAGTACAGGGGAACGCCAGGGCCAAAAAGGGGGAGTGGGTGGGTAGGGGAGTAGGGGTGTGTGGGTATGGAGGACTTTTGGTATAGCATAGGAAATGTAAATGAGCTAAATACCTAATAAAAAATGGAAAAAAAAAAGAAACAGAAAAAAAAAATAAATAAGGCTGCTATGAACATAGTGGAGCATGTGTCCTTCTTACCAGTTGGGGCATCTTCTGGATATATGCCCAGGAGAGGTATTGCTGGATCCTCCGGCAGTACTATGTCCAATTTTCTGAGGAACCGCCAGACTGATTTCCAGAGTGGTTGTACAAGCCTGCAATCCCACCAACAATGGAGGAGTGTTCCTCTTTCTCCACATCCACGCCAGCATCTGCTGTCCCCTGAATTTTTGATCTTAGCCATTCTGACTGGTGTGAGGTGGAATCTCAGGGTTGTTTTGATTTGCATTTCCCTGATGATTAAGGATGTTGAACATTTTTTCAGGTGCGTCTCTGCCATTCAGTATTGCTCAGGTGAGAATTCTTTGTTCAGTTCTGAGCCCCATTTTTTAAAGGGGTTATTTGATTTTCTGAAGTCCACCTTCTTGAGTTCTTTATATATGTTGGATATTAGTCCCCTGTCTGATTTAGGATAGGTAAAGATCCTTTCCCAATCTGTTGGTGGTCTTTTTATCTTATTGACGGTGTCTTTTGCCTTGCAGAAACTTTGGAGTTTCATTAGGTCCCATTTGTCAATTCTCGATCTTACAGCACAAGCCATTGCTGTTCTGTTCAGGAATTTTTCCACTGGGCCCATATCTTCAAGGCTTTTCCCCACTTTCTCCTCTATAAGTTTCAGTGTCTCTGGTTTTATGTGAAGTTCCTTCATCCACTTAGATTTGACCTTAGTACAAGGAGATAAGTATGGATCAATTCGCATTTTTCTACATGATAACAACCAGTTGTGCCAGCACCAATTGTTGAAAATGCTGTCTTTCTTCCACTGGATGATTTTAGCTCCCTTGTCGAAGATCAAGTGACCATAGGTGTGTGGGTTCATTTCTTGGTCTTCAATTCTATTCCATTGGTCTACTTGTCTGTCTCTATACCAGTACCATGCAGTTTTTATCACAATTGCTCTGTAGTACAACTTCAGTTCAGGCATGGTGATTCCACCAGAGGTTCTTTTATCCTTGAGAAGAGTTTTTGCTATCCTAGGTTTTTTGTTATTCCAGATGAATTTGCATATTGCTCCTTCTAATTCGTTGAAGAATTGAGTTGGAATTTTGATGGGGATTGCATTGAATCTGTAGATTGCTTTTGGAAAGATAGCCATTTTTACAATGTTGATCCTGCCAATCCATGAGCATGGGAGATCTTTCCATATTCTGAGATCTTCTTTAATTTCTTTCTCCAGAGATTTGAAGTTTTTATCATACAGATCTTTCACCTCCTTAGTTAGAGTCACACCAAAATATTTTATATTATTTGTGACTATTGAGAAGGGTGTTGTTTCCCTAATTTCTTTCTCAGCCTGTTTATTCTTTGTGTAGAGAAAAGCCATTGACTTGTTTGAGTTTATTTTATATCCAGCTACTTCACCAAAAGCTGTTTATCAGGTTTAGGAGTTCTCTGGTAGAATTTTTAGGGTCACTTATATATACTATCATATCATCTGCAAAAAAGTGATATTTTGACTTCCTCTTTTCCAATTTGTATCCCCTTGATCTCCTTTTGTTGTTGAATTGCTCTGGCTAATACTTCAAGTACTATGTTGAAAAGGTAGGGAGAAAGTGGGCAGCCTTGTCTAGTCCCTGATTTTAGTGGGATTGCTTCCAGCTTCTCTCCATTTACTTTGATGTTGGCTACTGGTTTGCTGTAGATTGATTTTATCATGTTTAGGTATGGGCCTTGAATTCCTGATCTTTCCAAAACTTTTATCATGAATGGGTGTTGGATCTTGTCAAATGCTTTTTCTGCATCTAACGAGATGATCATGTGGTTTTTGTCTTTGAGTTTGTTTATATAATGGATTACATTGATGGATTTTCATATATTAAACCATCCCTGCATCCCTGGAATAAAACCTACTTGGTCAGGATGGATGATTGCTTTAATGTGTTCTTGGATTTGGTTAGCGAGAATTTTATTGAGGATTTTTGCATCAATATTCATAAGAGAAATTGGTCTGAAGTTCTCTATCTTTTTGGGTCTTTCTGTGGTTTAGGTATCAGAGTAATAGTGGCTTCATAAAATGAGTTGGGTAGAGTACTTTCTACTTCTATTTTGTGAAATAGTTTGTGCAGAACTGGAATTAGATCTTCTTTGAAGGTCTGATATAACTCTGCACTAAACCCGTCTGGTCCTGGGCTTTTTTTTTTGGCTGGGAGACTATTAATAACTGCTTCTATTTCTTTAGGGGATATGGGACTGTTTAGATAGTCAACGTGATCCTGATTCAACTTTGGTACCTGGTATCTGTCCAGAAATTTGTCCATTTCGTCCAGGTTTTCCAGTTTTGTTGAGTATAGCCTTTTGTAGAAGGATCTGATGGTGTTTTGGATTTCTTCAGGATCTCTTGTTATGTCTCTCTTTTCATTTCTGATTTTGTTAATTAGGATTTTGTCCCTGTGCCCTTTAGTGAGTCTAGCTAAGGGTTTATCTATCTTGTTGATTTTCTCAAAGAACCAACTCCTCGTTTGGTTAATTCTTTGAATAGTTCTTCTTGTTTCCACTTGGTTGATTTCACCCCTGAGTTTGATTATTTCCTGCCGTCTACTCCTCTTGGGTGAATTTGCTTCCTTTTTTTCTAGAGCTTTTAGATGTGTTGTCAAGCTGCTAGTATGTGCTCTCTCCCGTTTCTTCTTGGAGGCACTCAGAGCTATGAGTTTCCCTCTTAGAAATGCTTTCATTGTGTCCCATAGGTTTGGGTACGTTGTGGCTTCATTTTCATTAAACTCCAAAAAGTCTTTAATTTCTTTCTTTATTCCTTCCTTGACCAAGTTATCATTGAGAAGAGTGTTGTTCAGTTTCCACGTGAATGTTGGCTTTCCATTATTTATGTTGTTATTGAAGATCAGTCTTAGGCCATGGAGGTCTGATAGGATACATGGGACAATTTCAATAATTTTGTATCTGTTGAGGCCTGTTTTGTGACCAATTATATGGTCAATTTTGGAGAAGGTCCCGTGAGGTGCTGAGAAGAAGGTATATCCTTTTGTTTTAGGATAAAATGTTCTGTAGATATCTGTCAGGTCCATTTGTTTCATAACTTCTGTTAGTTTCACTGTGTCCCTGTTTAGTTTCTGTTTCCACGATCTGTCCATTGATGAAAGTGGTGTGTTGAAGTCTCCCACTATTATTGTGTGAGGTGCAACATGTGCTTTGAGCTTTACTAAAGTGTCTTTAATGAATGTGGCTGCCCTTGCATTTGGAGCGTAGATATTCAGAATTGTGAGTTCCTCTTGGAGGATTTTACCTTTGATGAGTATGAAGTGTCCCTCCTTGTCTTTTTTGATAACTTTGGGTTGGAAGTCGATTTTATCTGATATTAAAATTGCTACTCCAGCTTGTTTCTTCAGACCATTTGCTTGGAAAATTGTTTTCCAGCTTTCACTCTGTGGTAGTGTCTGTCTTTTTCCCTGAGATGGGTTTCCTGTAAGCAGCAGAATGTTGGGTCCTGTTTGTGTAGCCAGTCTGTTAGTCTATGTCTTTTTATTGGGGAGTTGAGAGCATTGATATTAAGAGATATTAAAGAAAAGTAATTGTTGCTTCCTGTTATTTTTGTTGTTAAAGTTGGCATTCTGTTCTTGTGGCTGTCTTCTTTTAGTTTTGTTGAGGTATTATCTTCTTGTTTTTTCTAGGGCGTGGTTCCCGTCCTTGTATTGTTTTTTTTCTGTTATTATCCTTTGAAGGGCTGGATTCGTGAAGAGATTATGGGTGAATTTAGTTTTGTCGTGGAATACTTTGGTTTCTCCATCTATGGCAATTAAGAGTTTGGCTGGGTATAGTAGTCTGGGCTGGAATTTGTGTTCTCTTAGTGTCTGTATAACATCTGTCCAGGCTCTTCTGGCTTTCATAGTCTGTGGTGAAAAATCTGGTGTTATTCTGATAGGCTTGCCTTTATATGTTACTTGACCTTTTTCCCTTACTGCTTTTAGTATTCTATCTTTATTTAGTGCATTTGATGTTCTGATTATTATGTGTCGGGAGGAATTTCTTTTCTGGTCCAGTCTATTTGGAGTTCTGTAGGCTTCTTGTATGTTCATGGGCATCTCTTTCTTTAGATTTGGGAAGTTTTCTTCAATAATTTTGTTGAAGATGTTTGCTGGTCTTTTGAGTTGAAAATCTTCATTCTCATCCACTCCTATTATCCGTAGGTTTGGTCTTCTCATTGTGTCCTGGATTTCCTGGATGTTTTGAATTAGGATCTTTTTGCATTTTCCCTTTTCTTTGATTGTTGTGCCGATGTTCTCTATGGAATCTTCTGCACCTGAGATTCTCTCTTCCATCTCTTGTATTCTGTTGCTGATGCTGGCACCTATGGTTCCAGATTTCTTTCCTAGGGTTTCTATCTCCAGTGTTGCCTCACTTTGGGTTTTCTTTATTGTGTCTACTTCCCTTTTTAGGTCTAGTATGGTTTTGTTTATTTCTATCACCTGTTTGGATGTGTTTTTCTGTTTTTCTATAAGGACTTCTACCTGTTTGGTTGTGTTTTCCTGTTTTTCTTTAAGGACTTGTAACTCTTTAACAGTGTTCTCCTGTATTTCTTTAAGTGAGTTATTAAATTCCTTCTTTATGTCCTCTACCATCATCATGAGAAATGCTTTTAAATCCAGGTCTCCCTTTTCAGGTGTGTTAGGATGCCCTGGACTGGGCGAAGTGGGAGTGCTGGGTTCTGATGATGGTGAGTGGTCTTGGTTCCTGTTAGTAGGATTCTTACGTTTACCTTTCGCCATCTGGCAATCTCTGGAGTTAGTTGTTATAGTTGTCTTTGTTTAGAGATTGTTCGTCTGTTGATTTTGTTACCCTCTATCAGCAGACGTGGGAGACTAGCTCTCTCCTCTGAGTTTCAGTGGTCAGAGCAGTCTCTGCAGGCAAGCTCTCCTCTTTCAGGGAAGGTGCACAGTTATCTGGTGTTTGGACCTCCTCCTGGCTGAAGATGAAGGCCCAAAACAGGATCTTTCCCAGAAGCTGTGTTGCTTTGGCCAGGAAGGTCGCAGGTTGTCTGGAGCCAAAGATGGCGCCGCCTCAGAAGCTCTGTGGCTCTTGCCTGTCCCAGAAACGGCTGGCTTCTGTATTCCACACTGTCACCCATGCAGCTTGCCCTCCGTGGAGTACCGGAGCCAAGGCTCCCGCCAGGGCCTGAGGCACAAACCTCTCGGGCTGGCGGACCCCTGTGCACTCACCAGGAAGGTGGTCAGTTGTCTCTCTCTCTCTTTCTTAAGACACTATTTACCCAAGGCTGGACTTGAACTGACCGTGCTACTTCTTCTACTTTGCCAGTGCTAATATTGCATACAGATGGGTCCTACAGTACCACAGCAATGGAAACGATAATGAAGAGACAGTTTCTTTCTTATTTTTTAAAGATGAATGTTCTACACTGGGATAGAGGGCTCTGCACTTCACCTGGGCAGTGAAGTAGGACTGGTCCTGGTGGCAGGGGTGCTGGTGAGCAAGCCCGTGGGAGTGAGTGCCAGAGACCTGGCCTTACTGATCGGCTGTGAGATCACAGGCCATTCCTATGGCCACAGGAGCGATGTCCCTCTCCTTTCCTTCACCAGCTCCTGGGGGAGCTGACCCAGGGTCCACATCCATTCCCAACTACATATAAAGCAGTTGAGAATGGGAGAGCTGACCCTGCCTTTTACCAGCTATAGTACTTGGCAGAGAGGGCCCTGCGCCTCACCTGGGCAGCATATTAGAGTTGAGCCTGGTGGCAGGGGAGCAGGTGTGTGAGTGTGGGGAGAGCTGGTTCTATTATTCACCTGCCATGAGGTGGTGTAGGTAGAAAGGAGATATCCCCTAAACCTCCCACCTGAAACAGTTGGAAGAAATGACATTGAGGTTGTAAGAGCAGAAAAGCTGGCCTTGACCATCACTAGCTACAGCACTCCTTAGAGTGGGCAGAACATGTCGACGGGGAGAATAATAGAGCTGGCTCTGGTGGCACGGGTACCGGTGAGCCATCCCAAGGGCAGGAGAGAAGGAGCCGGTCTTGCCCCTTGCAGGCTTCAGCATTGGGTGAGCTAGCTGGGGCAGTGCTGGTGAGCTCTCTCTGGTGATGGAGGTGTGGGAGAGCTGGCAGACTGACCAACTCAGCTACCACCCAGGCCCAGAACCAGGGTTTTGAGTTGTCCCACTCCTAAACATACCTTTTCTATGAACTGCTGGAGTGCGTGAACCGGCTGGTCCTGCAGCTTCAAAGCCATAGGGTCTCCACAACACAAGGCGACAATAAGATAACCAAGAGAAGTCTTGGTGAGGATCTGGTATTGATGGTAGCAGAAGCCAGAGGTCTTAGACAAAACAAATGACTCACATTGCAATGAATATCTGCAGGTAAAGATGTGTGGACAAAAGGGTATACTGTGGGACAAACTGTGACATATTGCAGCATCCATGACAAGATGTTTTATGCTTTGTTTTGTTTATTAATTAATTTATTTGCTTTTATTTTCTTTGGGAGGAAGATGGCAAGGGTAGAGAGCAGATATGAAGGAATGTGAAGATGGATGGGATTAGAGTGCATGATATAAGACTCACAAAGAGTGAATAAAAATTTAAGTAAAAGGATGGATGTTTTGATGTTTCTCACTAACCCTGCCATCACTGTTCATTGTTGTCTAATGGCCAGTAATTTGGACAGTGTGGCCTTGTGGATTTGATACTTTTGTTGTTGTTGTTTTTTTTTTTTTCAACTAAGAGCATATTTGGTTTGTAATGTCTGCTTGGCTGAAAACCAAATTCACTTGTACTACACATTACTGTCCATCATAGAGCATTTGTATAGAAGTGATACTAAAGATCTATATAGATAGTGATAATGAACAGGTGCTGTCCATTGGCTTCTGCTTACCTGGGCTTACCTAAGGATAGGGTCTGGGCCACATGTTTCCATGACCTTGCTCTCTAACTCAAAGAATCTAAAATAACTGCTGTTTTAGATTTGCAAAACAAGCAAGATGACTTTATGGAGCAGTACAGTAGTATAGATTAAAGAGGGATACATGGTCAAGATGGGCAGCAGACCATATAAGTGAACATTCTAAATGGCTAACCTTAAGTTTCAGGGCTCCCTTTTATGAGTTTCAAGAGAAGGAAGAGTTTGTTATTAAAGTGTGGAGCTTACATGCTTCTCTATGTTAAGTGATAAATTGGGTTGTACAATAATTTTTCTACTGTTTCTTCTCTTAACACATCTGGTTATAATTTATGCACACCCAATTTTGCCTAGGCATAAGATGATAAATTGAAGAGTTTCCCTAAAAAGTTGCTACAGGCCACTCTTTTGCTTTATATTTTATGTACCCTAAACCAGTTTAGACTAAACTATGATTCTCATTATTTTATACCCAGATATGGTCTAAATATATACTGGTGGAAACTTTATCAAGTGCTGGTATTTCTGACATCCAGACTACTTTTTTATTTCTTCATGTAACTGTCTGCTGATTTTCTTTAATGAAGGTTTCCTTCCCGTTCAGTCTCTATACTTTCTGTCATTTGACTCATTCCTATCTCAGGCATTGACTAGAGATGTAGAGAAACCTTTTCAAGATATGTTTTTTCCCCTGCCAATGTTCTCAATGAGAGTCAAACAAAGCAAAATAAAACTTACCTGAGGCCAAGTAAACAACCAATCCATGCCCATTTCCAAGTGTCCTTGGATGTAGAAGCCCGTGTTTGGAACAGCTATTGATCATGTCTATCAAAAGTTCCTTGTGAGAGGCTCTTGGTCTTGTGAAGGTCTCCAGGACCTTCTAACCAGATGTGTAGGAGAATGCAAGGACAGGGAAACTGGAGTGGGTGGGTTAGTGAGCAGGGGAAAGGGGGATGGTATAGGGAGATTTTTGAAGGGGAAATGAAGGAAGGGGATCAAATTCGAAATGCAAATAAAGAAGATATCTAATTAGACATAAAAATGTTCCTCGTGCAAAAAGCAGATATAAAAAATAAAACCACAAATGACTGGAAAACATAGGTCTTTAGGTTATTATTTAAGCTCCTAGATCCAGTCAAACCCAAAGCAATGCTATTTTGAGGATTTAAATTGTATAGTTTCAATGTAGGTTTTAAAAATGAATCAATTTTGTCCTAGTTTCCTGAAAAATCTCATGGCTGAAGCAGTATCTTACAGGACTAAGCTGAGGAAACAGGAAATTAAGTTAGCAAAAATGTTTTGTGTGGAAGGAAAAGGTACATGAAGAGAACTTGAAGCATATAGAGTGCCATTCTGAGTGCTCCAAAGATTGCTAAGGAAAAGCTTAGATCGATATTTTGTCATTTTATTACAGTATGTTCTATTCTTATTAGCATGATAATTACTGTAATCATATCAGCAAGGCATAAGAGGCCCTGCTGTTACTTACAGAGGCAACAAGAACACTCTGCTATACTTTCTGTAGTTATTAAATATGGCATTTCCAAGTCTATATTCTTCTTCAATACAGAGAAAAATGTTTGTCTATTTTTTCCCCACAGAATGACATTTGGCTGGAAAAAAGTTTTAAAAAAAGTTAATTTTAAGCTCTCTGATTTTGCATCCCTTATCTTGTTCAATGAGAAATAAATCCTTATAATTAATGCACAAGTTGTCAAAGTGAGATGAAACACATATAGTTGTTCTGTTAGATGTAAGTAACTAAATGCCTTAAGCTGAGACCTCAATAATCATTCAATAAATGAAGCAGCCATGAATTGGAGAATTTATTAATGGCAAGCTAAAGTATATAAGGTTGGCAAAGATATTGGCATTTTTCACTTCTTTGGTAAAAATACTACATTGTACATTGAGCAGAATCTCAGACTGCAAATGAAAAGAAACAAATAATAAAGAGAGATACCTATAATTCATCAAAGAGGGCCTTTCAACAGAAAACTTACAGACTAGGAAAAGGTGATAAGAATTTTCATGATACTGAAGGAGAACTACTATCAAAGAATATTGTACAAGGCAAAGATACTTTATAGAAATGCAGGAGAGAGAAAGATATGCCTAGGAAAACAAAAATTGAGAGAATATATCTGCCAAATTTGTCCTACCATAAATGCTCAAAGGGGTTCTTCAAACTGAAAGGAACATTAATAATAAGAAGCCATGGGAAGATATAAGATTTTTGGTAAAAGACACTTTAAATTATTTTCTGACTACCATTCTGTAAGCATGGCACATAAATAGCGCATATCTTCAGAGTGAAGACTGAAAGCAAAGCAGTTGAACATAATTGGTCAATAACATATAAAGAGTTGAGCTATAAAATGAGTGCAAAATACTTCCTAGAATTCAAAATAAGGCATGAATTTGCACAAAATGGAGAATTTTACCTCTTTGTGTATTTTCTCTTGCTTCTTTGTTAGTTTTTGTTCTTATTGCTGTGAAAATGTTTAGTAACTTCCGTAAAAGAGCTCTGCTCAAAGGATGATATCTTTGTTAATCTAAGTTGAATCACATACACACAGAGAAAATCTACAGCCATAAGCAAGAGATGAAAGAATGTTGTCAGAGTAATTCCATTAACCTCAAGACTTTAAGAATAGGAAAAAGAAAGAATGAAGTAATAGAAAAATTAGAAATAAATAATATACAAGTATTAAGAGTTTATCAATTAATGATTACTTTGAATGCAAATGAATTAAGTGCTCTAATTAAAAAACATAGAGGGACTGACTAGATTAAGCAAGCAAGCAAAATTCCCACTGTATACTACCTACAAGAAACTCATTTTACAGCTAAGACTATAAACCAATGGAAAAACAATAGAATGATATATTCCAAAGAAATAGAATTAAAAAGTCACAGTAGCTGTGTTAATAACAGGCAAAATAGACTTTACATTAAAAAAAAAAACCAGTAAAGAGGCAAAATAGACTTTAGATCAAAAACAGTGAAGAGAAAAAAACGTCTGTTTGATATCATAATTGAGGGGTGAATGTCAGGGGAAGAACAGTTCCAAACATACAGGTCCACGATTGGAGTATCTAGATATATTAAAAGAGAGGCAAATTCAATAGGATACTAGCTAGGGACTTTAACATTCCACTTTCGGACAGAAAAGCATCAGGGTTAAGTGGCAACTCAGCTGTTCAATAGAATGAAAGACAAAAACATGACCACCTCAATATATCCTCCAAAGATAAATTATACACTCTCCATGATCAAGCACACAGAAGAGTTTGATTATAGGAGTGGACTTCAGCATAATAAAGGCCATTTTGATGAAAAAGCAACATTAAAATTATACAGAATTGGAACAATTTCCAAGTTTTTCTATTATTCTGTAAGATCTGAAGTTCAAAAAGAATTTATTTTAACCTCTTTTAGCAAGTCCTATCTTACTTAGTGTCAAAAGGAGTGAAAGAAAAGAAATCTGAATTGGAAAAATAGAACTCAAGATGTCATTGCAAATGATACTATTTCATATGTAAAAAATATTAGCACACTTTTAGAACTAAGAAATCAGTTAAACAAACATTTATGTAGAAGACTCCAATCACACGCTATGTGCCAATACTGATTCATTTAAAAATAGAACTAAATAAATATTGCAACCCATAAGTAAACAAAAAATGAGAGTAACTCATGGAGTCCTATACCCGTATCTGTCTGTTTTGGTCTACTGGTTCTCTGAATGGAAAAGGCACCAAGAAAATGATGAGATGCTCCTTTGCCATTATTCAATGGGTGGTCTGAGAGTGTCTGTTTTCAGAGAAGATAAGTTAATTCATTGAAATGATGGATGTCTTGGCCTCTTCATGTTTAATACTTTCCCGAAATCCTGCCTGAGAACAGCTGATGGATGTCATATTCCTTGAGTCAGTCACTTGAGCAATGTAAATCATTTAACCTTTCACAACAGACTCAAATGAAAAATGACTCCACTGCTCATAAGGATAACATGTCTGTGCTTCGACACTTGAATGTCATTCGGGTAACAAGGCTACTTAGTGGTGAACTTGCTCACCTCTAAGTTACTTGGATGCCAATCACTTCAGCAGGCAAAACACTTGTATTTTTCTTTTTACCTGTTCTTACTAAGTACTTAGGAGTTTTCCCCCAAGAAATTGTGCCCTCTAATTACCGTGAGAAATTATTGAATTTTTGTCAGTCTGCATAACTAGCATTGCATGGATTGATGGGCTGGAGCGACAGCTCAGCAGTTAAGAGAAGTCTCTTCTCTAGCAAAGGACTCAGGTTCAACTAAACATCCACATGGCAACTCATAACCATCAGTTACTCCAGTTTGAAGAGATCTGATATCTTTTTTTCGGCTCCATTGAGTACCAGGCATACATGTGGTACACCGTCATACATGCAAGCAAAACACCCATCCATATGAAATAAAACTACAAATAAAATGATTTAGAACAAGCAAACAGAAAGAAACACTGTATAGATGCTGAACAAGATTAAAGAAATTTCCTTGTGTCTAAAATTGGTTCATGACAGGAGCTAGGCTTCTGGTTAATTCTGCTGACCTCAAACCGGTTTGCAATACAGTGGTTATTTTTTTCTCATTAGTTAAAATATTAAAATGAATGGAAATGCCTTGTTTCTTTATATGATGGTGCATCATGATTTTCACATAGCTGCTTGTGAGCAATGTCAGTACCATCAACAGCTGGAACCACTTGAGGCCCACCTCAGGCCATTGTTAGCTTTAGTTAAGTGTATAAGTGGAGCAGAACTGGGCTGAAAGGGAGGGTGTAAATGTTGCAGGCCTAAGGGCTGCTTATTGGAGACCAAATGATGCCACCACAAGCCCCGATTCATTCAAATATTTGATGTTTTACCTGGTGGGTTTTTGTCTTATTTTGATATGATATTCCCTTGCTATCTTCCTGTCCTTCTTTTTAGGAATGGGATATTTACTCTGGGCTATTGTATATTGGAAGTATGTAACTTGTTTGATTTTATAAGCACTCAAAATCAAGTGATTGTTTTGAATGAATACTTGGAACAGTAACAGGATGATTAAGACTATGGGGAGCTGTAGAACATTTGGGAAGTAGCTGTCAATTGTAGGCTCTAAGAATATGACCTCTAGCATCTTGACCTGGTCTCCCATGTGGCCTGAGCTTCCTGACCAGTTCACGGAACAAACAGCTGCTGTCCACTCCTGCTGCCCTTTCCTTTCTTTGCCTTCTTGATACCTGAGCTGGGAACCAAAAGAAATCCTTTTCATTTTAATTTTCTTCTGTTACATATTTTGTCATATTAATACACATGCAGATTTTTTGTGTGTCAGTTACATCTCAATGAAGATAAAAAATTAGTGCAATGAACTTTTAAAAGCATCAGTTTTATTTTATATACCCTTGTGATTTTATATGTCCCTGAGGGATTCCTGTGGATTCCTCAGCATTTTTTATTTTTATATTTTATACAGGCGAAGTTTTACAATTTGGCTTCTTTCTTTCTTTCTTTCTTTCTTTCTTTCTTTCTTTCTTTCTTTCTTTCTTCCTTCCTTCCTTCCTCTCTCTCTCTCTCTCTCTCTCTCTCTCTCTCTCTCTCTTTCTCTTCTTTCCAAATTCTCCTTTTGCAGTGTGTCTTTGGTTAGACTCTCCGGCATAGTGATCATTAAACAGAAACAGTGAGAGCAAAGCTGATGTGCCAGTCTCACATCATCTCCAAACACTAGGAGAGTAGCAACTTACTCCAAGATAGTTGTAGACTTTTCTTAAATGCTTACCAGTGAGGAAAGTTTTCTTCTTTGCTAATTTTGTAGGGAGTGAAAATCATAAATATGTCTTGGAATTTTCTTAGTGTTTTTTTTTCTACCTTTCCTTCGCTGTGTGTTCCTGCCATCTCTACACATTGTTGTTTTACTTTTCTATTTTAAAAGTTTTGCATTTATTTTTTATTTTTTCTGTATTACTTGCTTTTCTGTTGCTATGGTATACAACACTGTGACCAAAAACAATTGATGAAAGAGTTGACTTTGGTTTATGATTCCAGAGGTGGAGAAGGAGGGAGCAGGGAAAGGAGAGAGGGGGAGAAAGTAGTAGGAAGGGAGGGAGAAAAAGAAAGAGACAGGGAGAGAGAAAGAATGAGTTATAAGTATCACAAGCCCTTTAATCTTCAAACCTGCAGTCACTAACATACTTCCTCCAGCAAAACTATACTACCTACACATTTCCAAACACCAACACCAACTGTGGACTATGTATTCCAATGTCCAAAACTATGAAGGACATTTGTGTGTGTGTGAATATGTGTGTACGTATTCACACCATGGTGCACGTTTAGAAGTCTGAGGACAGTTTGAGGGAGTTGGTTTCTTCTTTCTGTGATGTATATCACAGAAGATCTATCTTAGATTTTAAGTTTGGTAGCAAGAACCTTTTCAGGAAACCACTTTCTTCACTCTGTTGCTCACTCTATTATTTAATGCAAGATAAAAAGTATCTGGCTCCCCAGAGGCCACCTTGGAGTAAGAAACTCAGTGATTGGCCAGTAATTGATCACAGATATACCTGTTTCTGCCCTTTACTCATGGTTATTGTCCTTTGAAGAATGCCTTTAATACAGTCAGCTGTCCTGTATAGTCCTGGTGCTAATTATATTTGATGTTAATTCCATTCTTCTGTGAGTGGCTGCAACAAGTAATGAGTCAGCACTCAGGGATTGCCTGTAAACCTGCTTCCCACCTTAATTTGTAAAATAAAGGAGAGATGATGATTGGACAGATAAAAGGGAAGGTGCAGTGGAAGGGGAGAGAGAGAAGAAGGAGAAAATGGAAGAGGGAGAGGATGTAGAGGAGGAGGAAGATGAAGAAAAGTGGAGCAGAAACACGTGGCCTGGAGAAACTGTAAGTTCTAAGGGGTCTCATAGATGGAGAAGATGGTAGTATAGTGGCAGATCTGCCCAATCTAGGTGCACAGCATTTATTCATATTAGCTGTGTTGTGTTTTCATTGCCCGGGCATATTTGGGTTGGAGATTTACTGCAACAGTCGGCTTATGAGTCCTCTTGGCTTTTGCTTTCTGCTCAGTTACTTATTTTACCTCTGCACTTGTTTGATGTCTAGCGAGGAATGATGTTTAGTCATAGCCTTGTCACTACCAGCTTTGTGTGCTTTACGTAACTCTGTACCATGCTCCCCTCCCCATAGCCTCTTCCTCATCAAATTGCTTGCCAGTCTACCGGATTGACACATAATGCACGGGTTACCCCCTTAGGCTAGTTGTGACTTGGTATCTCCTGTGGCTTTAACAGTTTGATGCCCCTTGTTTTTGATAGTGTTATAAATGTGGGTTGGTAAGCTTCCACCTAACCCCCTGGTCTTTAATCCAAATCAAGACAGTGTCCTTTGAATAACAACACCTCTATTCACAGATTGTCCCCACTCTAGACTAGACTTATTATTCTGGTGTTGAGTCTATGGGAAGGGTTGGTAGCAGTTTTGCACTAGAACCCAAGTTAAACTATAGTTATAATCTCGAGTTTTATGTCTGTTATATTCTACTGTTCCCTCGGTCCACACCGAATCCTGAAACCTTTACTTTTAATAGTTTTGTTCAGTTTTATTTGTGCTTCTTGAAGAAAGGATCAGCTGACCCCTCAGTCTACCATTGCTAAGAGGCTGCCACATCTGATCACAGTTTAGCAGTTATTGTCAGAGCCACACAGATCGAGTGGAGGGAGGGCAACCTGTGGTTGGGTTATATTGTGTGAGAGAAGAAGGTATTTGCAATTAAAAAATTCTTGAAAATTTCTAACATGAATTACAATCACTTTGCCGATTTTCTAGGTGATCAATTCATGTTGCTATAGATCACTATCACTGCTGGTTATCGTGTGGTAACCAGCAGAGTGACCACATTTTCCTTATGGACTGCTAGCTTGGTGCTTCTTTACTCTTTACTACTCTTTACTATTGATAGTCCTGTGCTGTCTTTGTGAACCCTGGCCTCTGAAGAAAAATTCCCCAGGCTTCTTTCTTCATTTTTGAAAAAAAAAAAAAAAGAATTTGATGACCTTCCCAATCCTCTCATCTCAAGGGCATCCTTTCAAGGGTTCCTCAAGTCAATTTTTACCTTTCTCAGGCATTCAGCATTTACTCTTATAATTTTTCTTTTTTTTTCTCCCTAAACTATACTATTCTTTTTTATTTTAAAGGTTCCAACAATTCTTTTATCTTTTAAACCTATACAAATTCTTACTTAACAAAGAAAAACTATGTCCTCTGTGCCTCTACTTAGAAAGTATGAAGTTTGTATTTGTAAAATGACTCAATTAGACTGGGTCAGGTCTGGGACTTCCTCTGGCTTTGTAGCACTAACATTCTATAAATACAAATCCCTATACCAACTGTGGAACATGCTTATTTAATAGGTTCAATCATACACACTAAAAGCCAATTGGTATATGAATAAGGAAATTAATACTGCATAATTTACAAAAACATGTTCCTTAATTGCTTACTTAATAAAATTGTCTGGAAAGGTGAGTGATATTCAAGAATTGAAAGCAATTTGTCTTTTTTTTTCTTTCAAAGATTTATTTATTTTATGTGCATTGTTGTTTTGCTTGTATGTATGTCTGTGATCAGGGTGCCAACTGGAATTACAGACACTTATGAGCTGTTATGTGGTTGCTGGGAACTGAACCTGGGAGCTCTGGAAGAGCAGTCAGTGCTCTTCACCTCTGAGCCATTGCCACAGCCCCTCAATCCGTTTTCTTTATGGTACACTCCTAACTGAAAATAGTTGTGGAGGTCACTAGGGTGCAAGAGCTTATTTAGCAGATGAGATGAATATAGAGAAGTTAACTACCAGGTGAGGCTTCAGAGGAGGCTACGCAGAGGGCCAGAACAAGATGTCAGACTCTGAAGAACATTCCACTTTCTTCTCATTCACAAGTCTTTGCTGCTGCCTGAGCTGTTTTTAGAAACACGTTTATCTTAATTTTAGTTGTGCTAATTATGCAGTGCCTATTAAGTATCAATGTGATTATTGAAATGGAAACGACTTGCAAAATGCTCTTTGCACCTATACACCTTAAGCATATGGTGTGTTTATAAACGAGTCCTTGCAACTTTGTAAAAGCCTCATGATTGATACTTTTATAAAGCTAATTGATATATATATATATATATATATATATATATATATATATATATTTAGTTTAATCCCTACTTGGAATATTTTGAAGCAAATATGGTTATTTACTTATTACCAGTTAGAGTATAGTTTTCCAATGCTTTGCCTATCTTAGCCAAAATGCTGAAAAGTAATCTTTTGTAAGTTTTCAATTCTCTGTTTTGTTTTTGTTGAGAGTAGGCTTACACTCCTGACTCAACTGTTTTCCATAAAAGTAACTATTGTTTATTTTTTAAAAAAGATTTTTGTTTGCAATTGTAGTTCAATTTCATTTCTTTCTTCCCTTCCCTCTCTCTAAACTCTCCCATTTACCCCTCCTCTCTCTCCTTCAAATTTGTGATGTCCTTTTTGCATCAATTTAGGTCAGTTCCATCTGAGGCGCCTTGAGCCCTCTTTCTAAAGTACATGGTGTCTTCAGTAATAGGGACTTTTTTCCCCCAATCTTTGGGATACAACCATGGGCAACAGCAATAGGCTGTGTATTTTGGGAGTCTTTAAAATAGCCTAGGCGAACAACTCAAAAGAAGGCTTCTCATGTCTGGTACTGGGGATTTTGTTAGGGGATATTGAGCTCTGGGAGGGATCAGCATCATTCCAGGTGAGAAAAGTTTATTAAAATTATATGTGCATTATTTAGACACTGAATTATGTGCATTATTTTTAGGTAAGCGTTTCATAGTCCAGTTCCTTGTGGCTTTTTTTCAGCCATTCGCAGTGTTAAGTTTACCTGGCCCCTTCTCCTGTATTTCTCCTCTCTCTAAAGATCTCCCTCCTTTTGTTTTTCCCCATCTCAGATAAATTGTGTCCTTCTATTCCCATTTGCCTCCTTCCAACCCCCATCTTTCCTATGGAGCCTCTGTCTTCCTACTAAACTACTGTCTCTTGACCACCTACCATGTGTGGAGTCCTATACTTTATAAAGAGAGTACATTATTCTTGAAATAGGACTATAAGTTGGGACTTGCTTTGCAAATAGGAAAGCAAGTTAAAAGAGATAAGTTAGACATTCACAGTTGGAAGTAGTGGAGAATTTCAAAACATAGAGCCCTGCCCATGAAACATTAACCCTCTGTGAGAGCCAGCATTTGTTTTCTCTTTCTATTACTTCTACTGTATTAAGGAATTTTTTTTTGAGACATGGTTTCTCTGTATAGTCCTGGCTGTCCTGGAACTCACTCTGTAGACCAGGCTGGCCTTGAACTCAGAAATCCGCCTGCGTCTGCCTCCCAAGTGCTGGGAATATTTGTGGAAGTTGGCGGTCTTTATTTTTATTTATTTTTTTAATTTTTGGTCTGCTTTCCATCTCTTCATTTTAGGGATGACATTTTTTCCTTCCCCACACTGCAATGGCTACAGGGTTTATATTAATGGGTCCCCAGGTTTCTTACTGAGAACAGAGATGTTTAACCCAAATAGGAGATGGCAGTCAAGCAACTGACATAAACCTATACGGGATGTCCTTTCACTGAATCTTCAGGCTTTGAAGACTACTTATTCATTGCCTTTGTCTCTATCCAATTGTCTCCTGCAATGCTCCAGGACAGCAGAGATTAGAGAAGAAGCAAGAGCTATAATGGCATTGAAACTGAATCAGATGTTCTGGGTCTACATTACCTCTTTTAACTTCAGGCAAAGGAAAACCATATATAGTCTTGTTGTTCCTTAGACTAGGTCTAGGAGGCTTTCTGATATTGGTGAAAAAACAGTCTTGGAGAATTACTGGCACATCCAGGAAGCACTTGAATAGTTTGTCCCTCATACCCTTACTGAACCTTAAACTGATTGAAAGTTGCATGCTTGATACAAACGATTGGCCCAGACTGCTAACCTACAGTCCCAGCAAGGCCTCTGAGGAAATGACACCTCTACACTCAGTCTGTAAAAATCATCCTGACTGGGTAAAGATGCTAAGCCATCTTCTTACCCAGCTGTAAAGAGAAGGCTGTGGGTGAGGAGAGGTGATCAAGGTGAAGATGACAAGCCCTTCCTAAGGTTACATTTAATTTGATGCGTGCTGAAAGCTGTTCTTGATACTGAATATTCATGTTTAGCGAGGAGTCCCAGAGGCTTCCCAACAGTGTCATCTGCTACAACTCAGCAGCAAGGGGAAATGTAGTTTCTGTTGATTATGTACCAAGAGTGATGAAGGTGATCAGCGAGTCCTCCTTAACCATTTACTCACAATGCAGACAGTCAGAAGAGCCCCGCTAAACTTGTTTTCTAGGGAGGATACATGAAGGGCAAACAGGCATAAGTAACTCTCTTTTAATAAACACTGATTAAACTCAGTAGGAAGTGCATACATTATTTGAAACTTTGTAGCTTTTTGGCTCAGTTTAAATTACCATAAATTACATCTGCATGAACTGATTAGACACATCCCCACACTAAGTTGGGTAAAATGTTGTGGGATTTTAACAGGGTTAAAAGTAAATTTAAGCTCAAAGCAATCTTAAGTCATGCAAGTTGAGAAGTCATCTTATCGCTATCCAGAGTCAGAGGAACAACCTTACTGTGATTCCATATGCTGCATGTTTTAGTTATGCTCAGGGGAGATTTCCTAGTAAACTCTCTTCCTAGGGGTCCATCTTGGGGAAATTAGAGTATCAGGAGAGAGTGAATTTTAGTTATATGATGATAACAGCAGCAGGCCTCTGTCTTACTCCCATGTAATTAAGAATAAGGAGTTACTCACATTTATGTCTATTGATATGATAAACACCATGACCAAAAAAGCAAAGTGAGAAGGGACGTGTTTATTACAGCTTATGGGTTATAGCCCTTCATCAAGAGAAGCCAAGGCAGGATCCTAACAGAGAATTGTGGCTTACTGGCTCACTCCTTTTGCTCTTCTGAACTATCTTAGCTCAGACCCAACTAACAAATGATAGTTTCCAGTGTGCTTGGACTTCCTAAATACATTAGAAATTAAGAAAACACTTCAATAACATGGCCATAGGCCAATCTGAGCTTGGCATTTATTTAGTTGAGCTTCTCTCTTTCCAGGTGACTCTAGGTTTGTGTTCTGTGGGCAGCTGAAGCTACCTGATACAGGGGTGGTAGAAGGTATTTAGGAAAGGAATCATGAAAAATGAAACACACATAGTTAACCTAAAATATTTCATGTTAAGCATATTCTTTTGCCAGTGTAGTGTCACTAACATAACTGCGGGCTTCTCTTTGAGAACTCCATTCACTAGACTTCTGTATGTTTTCTGGAGGGGAGAGAGTGAAAAGGTATACACCTAACTCCGCTTCTCATATCATTTGTGTATTAATAGACAGCAATGATTTTAAAGTACCTCTGAAGCTGCTTGCCCTCATCCTCTAAGGTTCTGCGATTTCTTTATTCATATATAAAAGTTTTGATAGTGGTCACATTTAGAACATATCTCAAGATATTCAACTAGGTTTTCCTAAAAATATTTTTTTCTTTTTGACAAGTCATAGTTCATTAACCTACATATTAATTGAATGTATTGATTGCTTCAGCAAAGGTAGAAACAAACCAATACTATCTGATGCTTTATAAACACAGAACCTGGCTGCTGGACCCATGATTGTCCAGACCCAAACAGTGTTTGAATATTCTGGTTTAGTAAGAGATATCTACTTATTCTCTGCCTCTAGGTCCTGGCTTATAGTTTCTAAATCTCTCAAAGTATCCAAACTGATAAAATTATCTGTGGCTAAGAATTCCTATACAAACTCAGCATGAATGCTGGCAACCAAAGATATAAAGGCATAATGAGACAATTAAATACTTTGTTCAACTGTTCAAGCTTTGAGAAGGTGGGGGCTATGAAGATCAAGTTGACCATCAATTGGTCAACTATCTAAATCAATCCCATCTGTGTATGAGGCTTCTGTACATGCAAAAACAAACAACTGCAAAATGGTCTTAACAAACTTCCATGGGTGATCCTACAGAGTGCTGTGTGCCACTGGCCCAGAAGCTGTGATTATCCATTTCATGTCCATTGTGGCATCTGCCTGATCTTCTGCCTTCTCTGTAGCATTTTTTTTTAATTAACCAGGAAACACACACATATCTGTAAATTTTGTGAATGCTTGTCGCAAATTAATTGAACCCAAGGATAGGATCACAAGAACCAAACTTTATATAGTCATCTGATGACAAACACAGAAGCCATTTAGGCTTATGATTAGCATCTCAGGTAGGCACAGTCTATGGGCCTGCCATCCATGGCATTGGTTGCTCTCTCCAGGCTGAAAACATCCAAAATGAAGTGAGTTCTGAAACACCTATCTCCTGTTCAGTGGGGAATTTAAGTGTGCCCCTTGAGTATATGACAATGGAAAATATTTTTTTCACATCTTATCTATAACTACTAAAATTCAGATGCTAGTTAATTTGGCACATTTCTCAGAGGGAACATGCTAGCCTAGTAGCATAGTTAGTGTGCCACTAATAGAGTTTCCCAAGAAAATGTGCATAGAGGAAGACCTGATTTGCACCATGCACTCAAAGACACATTAGTAATTTTAAAGGTTGCTAAACTCTGCTTCAATGTGAATGTTTCAAAGCATTTCACACTTGTATCTTGACAAGTGACTGTTCTAGACAGTTTTAAGGTCAGCTTAACACAAACGAGTCACTTTAGAAAAGGGACCCTCAGTAGAGGAATTATGCAGATCATATTGGCATATATATGGGGCCATTTTCCTTATTGATTATTGAATTATGAGGGTTCAGTCCACTGTGAAAGGAAAATATTAAGCAGGTAAGTCTGGACTCTTTACACTAGTTAAACATGAGCCAGGAAGTAAGCCAATAAGCAGCACTCCTCCATGGCTTCTGTGTCAGTTTCTGCTTTCCACTTCTTCAGTTAGTTTCTGCTTTGACTCTCATTGACGAAAGAACCATATTCTGTGAGCAAAAATAACTAATTTTCTCCCCAAGGTGCTTGGGTCATGGCATTTATCAGAGCAAAAGAAGCAAACTAGGGCATTATTATATATTTGAATCCTGAGATTTGTGTCTTGTACTTGGAGTGCCCGTAGAAGCTAGAAACTGCAAAGGGGCCATTGTGTTAGAGGAATGAAAGATGTTAAGATGGGACTAGAAGTAGAACATAGGCACTGTGAAAATGGAAAGCATAGTTTAAACGGGCAGTGAATGAGGGTAGGGCAAAGGAGGTGGGGACAGATAACTAACATGGAGTGATTTTTAAAAAGCCTTATGGAAGCTTAAGGTTTTATAGAATTACTAAAACGACTCTATACCCTACCCTCAGCACAGTATATGTTAAGAAAAGTGGATTCCTCTGCTGTGTGTTCATCTTCAGAATAGTCTATTAAATATGAACTCTTGTTTATGATATAGTCGCCATGTATACCATGGAAAAGTTATAGGTGGAATTTCCCTGCTATCCAAGCAGTGCAAGAGAAAGACTAAAAACCCATGTGCCAGAGAGCACACATATTCAAATTCTGCATTGAGACATGTCTCAAGCCCTGCCATTCTGTACTGAACTGGTTAGTTCACAGAGATTGCTGAATTATTCCTGTAAGGGGTGGGTGCGGATTTCATTGTGACAGAACTGGACAATGCATGGTTCCCTTGGACATTTGCTGTCTGCTGAAACCATGCACCCTTTTAATAAGCTCCTCCTAGATCTTGTTTATAATCAAGTCCTGTTCTGCATCCCAGCAAGCCTGAGAAATACAAGCCTTCAGTAATGAATGTTTGGTAGCTCAGGGGAGGATGTGAGTATTTAATCATATGCCTCCTTTTACTCCTTACTGGCTATGCTGCCTATTAGGCTTTTTAGAAACTGTATTTTAATGTATTTAAGGACAGGGCCTCAGTATGTATTTCTGGATGTCCTGGAACTCTGATTCCATTCTGTTCTTTGGTGTCAGCCAAGGTGTGAATTCTGCATCCCATGAGCCACCTTTCACCAGAAAGACATCATGAGAAAAGAGGGCATGCGTATCCAATTAAAATGTCCTTTGAATTAACCAAAGGCTTTATACTTGTTTATTTCTTCAAGACAAGGAGTTTCTCAATGGTTCTGAATACACAGGCTCAAGAAACACTATTGCTTCAGACTCTTAAGGAGCTTGGCATGTAGGTCTGTGCCTCTGTATTTTGTTAATTACATGCTCTGAAATTTGCATGCAGAATATTAGATATCGTATGACAATGTAAAGACAGCTACTTTATAGTAACATGGATTAGAGAATAAGTATGTATATGTGTGTATGTATATATGTATACACGCACATATATATCAAAGCAGTGAATATGTTAATGTATACACACACACACACACACACACACACACACGCACATGCACACGCACACGCACACGCGCGCGCGCGCGCACGCACACAAACATACCCACTACAATTTTTCTGACTCATTTCTCTCCTTACTCTTGAGTTCTGTCCCATAAATAGAAAACTATTATTAAAAATACTTGTGCATTTATATTTTTATATTTTATAATGAAGTCATATGCCAACTAATTGTAGTGGGCTATCCCTTATGATACAAATATTTTAAACTGTTGAAGTGTTCTTTTTAATACAAGGGATTTAGTTAGGGTTAAGAAAATTTATTTCACTTTTCATTTGGTCTTTAGCTTTGTGGTCTGGCTGTGATCATACAGCAAGCAATATGATTGTCTTGATAAATGGGAGTGAGTTGGATTATAATCACTAAAACAAGTATTATTAATCTTCTCACGATGCCTTTGGTGAAAAGTAAAGAAAGCATTTCTTAAATAATTGAATGCATATCAATGATTCATGCAGCTAGAACTCTTGGGAAGTTCAGCTTGTCCTCCAGGACAGCATCTCTCCTGATTGTCAGATGGTCGCCTTTGTTGCCTTTGTTTCAAGCTAAGCTTGGTTTTCTAAAGATGTAGTCCTTCAGCAAAGTCATCTATGTATTAATGACTCAGCAAGTAGTGCACCAAAAATGTTAATTGTGTCTGTTATGTAATGATCATTCTTCTTTTCTTAGTTTAAATATTTTATATTTTCATTTAACCATGATGAGGGATAAACTAATAGAAGATGGATAAAGTCTAAATCTAATTTCTGAAAAGGTTTGGATATTTGAAATATGTGATGTAATTCTGTCTACCAAAATGATTTGCTCTTTTGTTAGATAAACTGCTTGTGTGCTAATTTCTGAAGAGGAACACAATGCATAGAATACATCAAAAGCAAAATGAATGATTCTCAATAGCTACTGGAAATAAAGTAGCTTCACGCTTTGACTCAGTCATAATTCCTAGGCCAAATTTGAAAATTTTAAAAATTTGCATGTCGAGTAGGCAAGCATGTCTTTGCATTTAGAGATGTCATTCATGAGCTATTGAGCATTAATTGTGCTTACTGAGAGTTAATAGTACTCTGCATAAACTCGTTACAGAATGATCAGCTTGAAGATTTAGAGGCTTGTGTGCTTACATTGTTCTATGTTTTGTTAGCTTATCAAAATGAGAGTAGATTTCGGTTCTTCTCCCAGGCTTAGCAGCCTGTCTTGTTCAGCTTTCCCTATGTCATTGATTTGCTTTGGATGTTGACCAATTCCAATGCTGATCCAAGAACCCACGCTGCATTCCAGGGTCTCTGGCATGAGTGCATGTTAAGCACAGTTAATCACCCTATGGATTCCATCCAGAAGCATACTGTTTAGTACTTTATAGGTTTTGTCAGGCTTTTTTCTTGCATAAAGAGCATTTATTGCTAGGAACAAACACACAGCTACAAATAACAGTGGAAGGACCAGATATCAGCTCCTACAGTTTACAATGTGGTAAGCAAGGAAGGTAAATTTGCATTGTAAAGAATTATTTCATCATGTTCATTTTAAATTGATCTCTTATGGTGAAATGAATCATATTAACCTGCTGCAGCAATAATGCTTGGAAAAGATTAACCATTCCATTTCAAGTGCCATTGCTCTACAGGGACTAAAAGCAGGCTGTGCTCCATGAGTCCTAAAAGTTTGTTGTACCTCTGACTCTGGCCTGGGTAATCAGATCTTAGATGATTTCTTTTCCTACTTTTCACATGCAGCTCATTCTTTATCTCAGACTTTATTTTAGCCTGGACTTGAATAAAGATATTCTTTTAACTTTCCTGGCATGGCTCCTTTGCTCTCAGACAGACAGACACACTGTGTCTCTGAACCAACAAGTATGGCAGTGCTAACAGATTTGTCAGGTCTTTAAGATATCTTGTGGATATCAAATTTACCAAAATCCTAGCCTATGGCTTCATTTTATTGCTGGAATCAACTATCATTAGAAGCAAGTTAAACATGTTGAGGTTTATTGTTATTCTTATTATGGGTAATATTTACAGTAGCAATATTGGTGTATCCCAGTGGAAGGAAGCTTCTAACATTCCCCATTCATTGGTAGCCTTCGTAGAAAGCATTTGAAGGCTTGTTTGGTTTGATTTATTGATTTATTGTATACCTTAATGTTTAATGCTCTGTATGTTTCTTCTCCAACTTATTGAAAAGGAATACTTCCATAAAACTATATCATACATAAATTAGATCCAAAAAATAAAAATAACATAAGAGTTGTTACAAGAAGTAGAATAGTAACACAGTGTTAACTCCAGTGGCATGAGGGTGTAGTTTAGGATTTTGAAGTTTGTTATGGGGCTAACATTCCAAACAATCACATACGACATGCTTGTATCTAAACATACTCATTGTGTCTTCTTCACTTTGGTAATGGGAAAAATATTTCCAACTCTATTTACCTGAGACCAATGCTTCCCAACAGTGCTCATTTTCTCATGAGTGTTCCCCCAGAATATCATTCTTGTGATTCTCTCTATAATAACTTTTCTGTCAATAATCTTTGTCTGTATTAGTTCATGGCAGAATATTCATTTTTACATTTCGGAGATATTGTACCTGTAACCTGCCTTTTACTTCTAGAAACACCTGTCTGGATTATCTGGAGCCAGTTTACTCCCATGTTTTTATAGCAATTTGCTTCTTGGCCTACTAAAATTGAGTTTCTGACTCATGAGCTTCTGTTTCCTTTGAATAATGACAAGTTCCCAGTTTTTAGTTTATATAGCCAATCACAGATCAATTAACATAGATGCTTGTGTCCTATTTTCTGACTTAGCTTTGGTGACACTAGTCATTATGAGCTTCCCAGCTAACTTTCTGAGCAGTTTTTCTTAACTTTTGTGCTAATTCATTCTTGTCTTTCAAAAGTCTTTGTGCTGTCTCAAGGCTAAAACATTCCATCTTTTTTTTTTAATTTATCTACTCTTTCTTAACTTAGGAATAAGTTAGTTTGCATATTTTTAATGCACTGAATTATTAACACACATTCCATCTCTAACTTCAATTTCTGTTCTTGTACTTCAGGTTTATATATTCAAATGTCTTGTTATTTCAACCTCACATATGGTAGACTTATCAAATTTAATACTGTATGTCCTAACCCAATTTTTATTCTTTCTTGTTTCATCATTCTTCTGAGACTTTACTGATTTTCATAACTGGAATTCATTCCTTTTATTTGTTCAGATAAAGCAAAGATTAACTTCCTCTGCCACAGGAAAGCAAAAAGAAATACCCACATAAAAGTGCATGTGCGTGCTCACACACACATACACACACATACTCACACAAGTACACACACATATAAAATGAATAAAACCACAAAAATAGCTTTTTTTCTTCACTGTCTAGCTGCATTTTTAAATAATTAGAAAATACTCATTTCTTGGAGTTTAGGAACATCCAATTGCATTTTTAACTTAATAACAAAATTCATCTGTTTATTGACACTTTTATCATGACCTTGTTAGTTCAGCTTGATGGCTATTTGCTGAACACACCTGTTTTGGTCTACTACTTAGTCTCTTTGCTTCTGGACTAGTTTCTCCTGTGGTCCACATTAAATATGAAAGTTGCCAGCATCTCACTGGACTTCACCTAATGTAGACAAACACAAGCTGTTAAGTGTGTGGTGTCCAAGTTATGGAAATATAGAGTTAAATATAGAATGTTCTGGTGCTCTCTGCTCTATTGTGTACAAAACTAAATATCTAAAGAAATAGTTACAATTATGATGTTTCTCACAGACCCTTGAAAAAGCCACAGTCAGAGACAGAAAGACCAGCTAACACCAGAGATATCCAGTTGGCGTGCAAGGGTAAGAAAATAAGCCACAGAAACCAAGGCTACTTGGGATCATCAGAACCCAGTTCTTCCACCACAGTGAGCCCTGGATACTCCAACACACTAGAAAGCAATACTCTGATGTAAAGTCACATTTCATGATGCTGATAGAGGACTTTAAGAAGGAGATAAATAACTCCCTTAAAAAATATGGGAGAACCCAGGTGTACTGGCTGGTTTTATGTGTCAGCTTGACACAGGCTGGGGTTATCACAGATAAAGGAGCTTCAGTTGGGCAAGCGCCTCCATGAGATCCAGCTGTGGGTTATTTTCTCAGTGATCAAGGGGGAAAGGCCCCTTGTGGGTGGTGCCATCTCTGGGCAGGCAGTCTTGGGTTCAATAGGAGAGCAGGCTGAGCAAGCCAGGGAAAGAAAGCCAGTAAAGAACATCCCTCCATGGCCTCTGCATCAGCTCCTGCTTCCTGACCTGTTTGAGTTCCAGTCCTGAATTCCTTGGTGATAAACAGCAATGTGGAAGTGTAAGCTGAATAAACCCTTTCCTCCCCAACTTGCTTCTTGGTCATGATGTTTGTGCAGGAATAGAAACTCCGACTAAGACAACAGGTAAACTGCTAAAAGCACTTAAAGAGGAAACACAAAAATCCCTTAAATAATTACAGGAAAACATAACCAAGGAGGTGAAGGAATTAAACAAAACCATCCAGGATCTAAAAATGGAAGTATCATCAATAAAGAAATCACAAAGGGAGACAATTCTGGAGATAGAAAATATAGGAAAGAGAACAGGAGTCATAAATGTGAGCATCAGCAACAGAATACATGATATAGAAGAGAGAATCTCAGGTGCAGAAGATACCATAAAGAACATTGACACAATAGTCAAAGAAAATGGAAAAGGCAAAAAGCTCCTAACCCAAAACTTCCAGGAAATCCAGGACATAATGAGAAGACCAAATCTAAGGATAGTAGGTATAGAAGAGAGTGAAGAATCTCAACTTAAAGGGCCAGTAAGTATCTTCAACAAAATTATAGAAAAAACTTTCCTAACCTAAAGAAACAGATTCCCATGAACATACAAGAAGCTGACAGAATTCCAATTGAACGGGACCAGAAAAGAAATTCCTCCCATCACATAGTAGTCAAAATACTAAATGCACAAAACAAAGAAAGACCATTAAAAGCAGTAAGGGTAAAAGGTTAAGAAACATATAAAGGCACACCTATCAGAATAACACTGTACTTCTTGCCAGAGACTATGAAAGCCAGAAGATCCTGGGCAGATGTCATATAGACCCTAAGAGAACACAAATGCCAGCTCAGGCTATTATACCCAGCAAAACTCTCAATTACCATAAATGAAGAAACCAAGGTATTCCATGACAAAAACAAATTTACCCAATACCATTCCACAAATCCAGACCTTCAAAGGGTAATAAATGGAAAACTGTAACACAAGGAGGGAAACTACTCCCTGGAAATAGCAAGAAAATAATCTTAAAAAAAAAAACCAAGACATCTTGGTTGCTGGACTCCGCCGAGAGTAGTCTGCACAGGTGAGAGTGTGGCCTACAGAAGCTAACAGCTTCTAGGACAGGCGGGAGCCACAGAGCTTCTGAGGCAGCCCCCTTTTCAGGCTCCAGACATCTGGGCACCTTCCTGGCCAGAGGATAGGTGTCTGCCCACCCGGGCAGAACTTTGCCTGAGCATCGGCAGCAGACATCTTGGTTCTGGGACTCCACCGAGAGTAGTCTGCACAGGTGAGAGCGTGGACTACAGAAGCTAACAGCTTCTGTGACAGGCCGAAGCAATACAGGTTCTGAGACAGGTCCTGCTTTGGGCCTTCATCTTCAGCCAGGAGGGAGGTCCGAAAACCAGATATCTGTGCACCTTCCCTGTAAGAGGAGAGCTTGTCTGCAGAGAGTGCTCTGACCACTGAAACTCAGAGGAGAGAGCTAGTCCCCCAGGTCTGCTGATAGAGGCTAACAGAATCACCAGAGGAAAAATCTCTAACCAGAGACAACTAAATCAACTAACTCCAGAGATTACCAGATGGTGAAAGGTAAACGTAAGAATCTTGCTAACAGAAACCAAGACCACTCACCATCATCAGAACCCAGGACTCCTACCTCCCCCAGTCCAGGGCACCCCAACACACCCAAAAAGCTAGACCAGGAATTAAAAGCATATCTCATGATGATGGTAGAGGAGATCAAGAAGGACTTTAATAACTCACTCAAAGAAATACGGGAGAACACTGCTAAACAGGTAGAAGACCTTAAAGAGGAAGCCAAAAATCCCTTAAAGAATTGCAGGAAAACACGACCAAACAGGTGATGGAATTGAATAAAATCATCCAAGACCTAAAATAGGAAGTAGACACAATAAAGAAAACCCAAAATGAGGCAACACCGGAGATAGAAACCCTAGGAAAGAAATCTGGAAACATAGATGCGAGAATCAGCAACAAAATACAAGAGTTGGAAGAGACAATCTCAGGTGCTGAAGATTCCATAGAGAACATTGGCACAGCAGTCAAAGAAAATGGAAAATGCAAAAAGATCCTAACTCAAAACATCCAGGAAATCCAGGACACAATGAGAAGACCAAACCTATAAATAATAGTAGTAGATGAGAATGAAGATTTTCAACGCAAAGGACCGGCAAATATCTTCAACAAAATTATAGAAGAAAACTTCCCAAACCTAAAGAATGACATGCCTATGAACATACAAGAAGCCTACGAAACTCAAAATAGACTGAACCATAAAAGAAATTCCCCTGACATATAATAATCAGAACAACAAATGGACTAAATAAAGAGAGAATATTAAAAGCAGTAAGGGAAAAAGGTCAAGTAACATATAAAGGCAAGCCTATCAGAATTACACCAGATTTTTCACCAGAGACTATGAAAGCCAGAAGAGCCTGGACAGATGTTATACAGACACTAAGAGAACACAAATGCCATCCCAGGCTACTATACGCAGCCAAATCTCAATTGCCATAGATGGAGAAACCAAAGTATTCCACAACAAAACCAAATTCACACATTATCTTTCCACGAATCCAGCCCTTCAAAGGATAATAACAGAAAAAAACCAATACAAGGAAAGAAACCACATCCTAGAAAAAGCAAGAAGGTAATCCCTTAACAAACCTAAAAGAAGACAGCCACAAGAACAAAATGCCAACTTTTGAAAAAAATAATAGGAAGCAACAATTACTTTTCCTTAATATCTCTTAATATCAATGGACTCAATTCCCCAATAAAGAGACATAGACTAACAGACTGGCTAAACAAACAGGACCCAATATTTTTCTGCTTACAGAAAACTCATCTCAGAGGAAAAAATAGACACGACCTCAGAATGAAAGGTAGGAAAACGAGAGAACCTGACAGCTTCTGGAACAGGCGGAAGCACAGAGGCGCTGAGGCAGCACCCTTTGTGGGCCGGGGACAGCCAGCCACCATCCGGACCGGAGGACAGGTGCCCGCCCGGCTGGGGAGGCGGCCTAAGCCACAGCAGCAGCGGTCGCCATCTTGGTCCGAGACCCGCCGAACTTAGGAAATTAGTCTGAACAGGTGAGAGGGTGCGCCAGAGAACCTGACAGCTTCTGGAACAGGCAGAAGCACAGAGGCGCTGAGGCAGCACCCTGTGTGGGCCGGGGACAGCCGGCCACCTTCCGGACCGGAGGACAGGTGCCCACCCGGCTGGGGAGGCGGCCTAAGCCACAGCAGCAGCGGTCGCCATCTTGGTCCGGGACCCGCCGAACTTAGGAAATTAGTCTGAACAGGTGAGAGGGTGCGCCAGAGAACCTGACAGCTTCTGGAACAGGCGGAAGCACAGAGGCGCTGAGGCAGCACCCTTTGTGGGCCGGGGACAGCCGGCCGCCTTCCGGACCGGAGGACAGGTGCCCGCCCGGCTGGGGAGGCGACCTAAGCCACAGCAGCAGCGGTCGCCATCTTGGTCCGGGACTCCAAGGAACTTAGGAATTTAGTCTGCTTAGGTGAGAGTCTGTACCACCTGGGAACTGCCAAAGCAACACAGTGTCTGAGAAAGGTCCTGTTTTGGGCCTTCTTCTTCGGCCAGGAGGAGGTCCAAATACAAGATATCTGCGCACCTTCCCTGTAAGAGAGCTTGCCAGCAGAGAGTGCTCTGAGCACTGAAACTCAGAGGAGAGAATCTGTCTCCCAGGTCTGCTGATAGACGGTAACAGAATCACCAGAAGAACAATCTCTAAACAGAGTCAACTATAACTACTAACTCCAGAGATTACCAGATGGCGAAAGGTAAACGGAGGAATCTTACTAACAGGAACCAAGACCACTCACCATCACCAGAACCCAGCACACCCACTTCGCCCAGTTCAGGGAACCCCAACACACCTGAGAACCTAGACCTAGATTTAAAAGCATATCTCATGATGATGGTAGAGGACATCAAGAAGGACTTTAATAAATCACTTAAAGAAATACAGGAGAACACTGCTAAAGAGTTACAAGTCCTTAAAGAAAAACAGGAAAACACAATCAAACAGGTAGAAGTCCTTACAGAAAAAGAGGAAAAAACATACAAACAGGTGATGGAAATGAACAAAACCATACTAGACCTAAAAAGGGAAGTAGACACAATAAAGAAAACTCAAAGCGAGGCAACACTAGAGATAGAAACCCTAGGAAAGAAATCTGGAACCATAGATTTGAGCATCAGCAACAGAATACAAGAGATGGAAGAGAGAATCTCAGGTGCAGAAGATTCCATAGAGAACATCGGCACAACAATCAAAGAAAATGGAAAATGCAAAAAGATCCTAACTCAAAATATCCAGGAAATCCAGGACACAATAAGAAGACCAAACGTACGGATAATAGGAGTGGATGAGAATGAAGATTTTCAACTCAAAGGTCCAGCAAACATCTTCAACAAAATTATTGAAGAAAACTTCCCAAATCTAAAGAATGAGATGCATATGAACATACAAGAAGCCTACAGAACTCCAAATAGACTGGACCAGAAAAGAAATTCCTCCCGACACATAATAATCAGAACATCAAATGCACTAAATAAAGATAGAATACTAAAAGCAGTAAGGGAAAAAGGTCAAGTAACATATAAAGGCAAGCCTATCAGAATTACACCAGATTTTTCACCAGAGACTATGAAAGCCAGAAGAGCCTGGACAGATGTTATACAGACACTAAGAGAACACAAACTGCAGCCCAGGCTACTATACCCAGCCAAACTCTCAATTATCATAGAGGGAGAAACCAAAGTATTCCACGACAAAACCAAATTCACGCATTATCTCTCCACGAATCCAGCCCTTCAAAGGATAATAACAGAAAAAAACCAATACAAGAACGGGAACAACGCCCTAGAAAAAACAAGAAGGTAATCCCTCAACAAACCTAAAAGAAGACAGCCACAAGAACAGAATGCCACCTTTAACAACTAAAATAACAGGAAGCAACAATTACTTTTCCTTAATATCTCTTAACATCAATGGTCTCAACTCGCCAATAAAAAGACATAGACTAACAAACTGGCTACACAAACAAGACCCAACATTTTGCTGCTTACAGGAAACTCATCTCAGAGAAAAAGATAGACACTACCTCAGAATGAAAGGCTGGAAAACAATTTTCCAAGCAAATGGTATGAAGAAACAAGCAGGAGTAGCCATCCTAATATCTGATAAGATTGACTTCCAACCCAAAGTCATCAAAAAAGACAAGGAGGGACACTTCATTCTCATCAAAGGTAAAATCCTCCAAGAGGAACTCTCAATTCTGAATATCTATGCTCCAAATACAAGAGCAGCCACATTCACTAAAGAAACTTTAGTAAAGCTCAAAGCACACATTGCGCCTCACACAATAATAGTGGGAGACTTCAACACACCACTTTCACCAATGGACAGATCATGGAAACAGAAACTAAACAGGGACACACTGAAACTAACAGAAGTGATGAAACAAATGGATCTGACAGATATCTACAGAACATTTTTCCCTAAAACAAAAGGATATACCTTCTTCTCAGCACCTCATGGTACCTTCTCCAAAATTGACCACATAATAGGTCACAAATCAGGCCTCAACAGATTCAAAAATATTGAAATTGTCCCATGTATCCTATCAGATCACCATGCACTAAGGCTGATCTTCAATAACAAAATAAATAACAGAAAGCCAACATTCACATGGAAACTGAACAACACTCTTCTCAATGATACCTTGGTCAAGGAAGGAATAAAGAAAGAAATTAAAGACTTTTTAGAGTTTAATGAAAATGAAGCCACAACGTACCCAAACCTTTGGGACACAATGAAAGCATTTCTAAGAGGGAAACTCATAGCTATGAGTGCCTTCAAGAAAAAACGGGAGAGAGCACATACTAGCAGCTTGACAACACATCTAAAAGCTCTAGAAAAAAAGGAAGCAAATTCACCCAAGAGGAGTAGACGGCAGGAAATAATCAAACTCAGGGGTGAAATCAACCAAGTGGAAACAAGAAGAACTATTCAAAGAATTAACCAAACGAGGAGTTGGTTCTTTGAGAAAAATCAACAAGATAGATAAACCCTTAGCTAGACTCACTAAAGGGCACAGGGACAAAATCCTAATTAACAAAATCAGAAATGAAAAGGGAGACATAACAACAGATCCTGAAGAAATCCAAAACACCATCAGATCCTTCTACAAAAAGCTATACTCAACAAAACTGGAAAACCTGGACGAAATGGACAAATTTCTGGACAGATACCAGGTACCAAAGTTGAATCAGGATCAAGTTGACCTTCTAAACAGTCCCATATCCCCTAAAGAAATAGAAGCAGTTATTAATAGTCTCCCAGCCAAAAAAAGCCCAGGACCAGACGGGTTTAGTGCAGAGTTCTATCAGACCTTCAAAGAAGATCTAACTCCAGTTCTGCACAAACTTTTTCACAAGATAGAAGTAGAAGGTATTCTACCCAACTCATTTTATGAAGCCACTATTACTCTGATACCTAAACCACAGAAAGATCCAACAAAGATAGAGAACTTCAGACCAATTTCTCTTATGAACATCGATGCAAAAATCCTTAATAAAATTCTCGCTAACCGAATCCAAGAACACATTAAAGCAATCATCCATCCTGACCAAGTAGGTTTTATTCCAGGGATGCAGGGATGGTTTAATATACGAAAATCCATCAATGTAATCCATTATATAAACAAACTCAAAGACAAAAACCACATGATCATCTCGTTAGATGCAGAAAAAGCATTTGACAAGATCCAACACCCATTCATGATAAAAGTTCTGGAAAGATCAGGAATTCAAGGCCAATACCTAAACATGATAAAAGCAATCTACAGCAAACCAGTAGCCAACATCAAAGTAAATGGAGAGAAGCTGGAAGCAATCCCACTAAAATCAGGGACTAGACAAGGCTGCCCACTTTCTCCCTACCTTTTCAACATAGTACTTGAAGTATTAGCCAGAGCAATTCGACAACAAAAGGAGATCAAGGGGATACAAATTGGAAAAGAGGAAGTCAAAATATCACTTTTTGCAGATGATATGATAGTATATATAAGTGACCCTAAAAATTCCACCAGAGAACTCCTAAACCTGATAAACAGCTTCGGTTAAGTAGCTGGATATAAAATTAACTCAAACAAGTCAATGGCCTTTCTCTACACAAAGAATAAACAGGCTGAGAAAGAAATTAGGGAAACAACACCCTTCTCAATAGCCACAAATAATATAAAATATCTCGGCGTGACTCTAACGAAGGAAGTGAAAGATCTGTATGATAAAAACTTCAAGTCCCTGAAGAAAGAAATTAAAGAAGATCTCAGAAGATGGAAAGATCTCCCATGCTCATGGATTGGCAGGACCAACATTGTAAAAATGGCTATCTTGCCAAAAGCAATCTACAGATTCAATGCAATCCCCATTAAAATTCCAACTCAATTCTTCAACGAATTAGAAGGAGCAATTTGCAAATTCATCTGGAATAACAAAAAACCGAGGATAGCAAAAACTCTTCTCAAGGATAAAAGAACCTCTGGTGGAATCACCATGCCTGACCTAAAGCTTTACTACAGAGCAATTGTGATAAAAACTGCATGGTACTGGTATAGAGACAGACAAGTGGACCAATGGAATAGAATTGAAGACCCAGAAATGAACCCACACACCTATGGTCACTTGATCTTCGACAAGGGAGCCAAAACCATCCAGTGGAAGAAAGACAGCATTTTCAACAATTGGTGCTGGCACAACTGGTTGTTATCATGTAGAAGAATGCGAATCGATCCATACTTATCTCCTTGTACTAAGGTCAAATCTAAGTGGATCAAGGAACTTCACATAAAACCAGAGACACTGAAACTTATAGAGGAGAAAGTGGGGAAAAGCCTTGAAGATATGGGCACAGGGGAAAAATTCCTGAACAGAACAGCAATGGCTTGTGCTGTAAGATCGAGAATTGACAAATGGGACCTAATGAAACTCCAAAGTTTCTGCAAGGCAAAAGACACTGTCTATAAGACAAAAAGACCACCAACAGACTGGGAAAGGATCTTTACCTATCCTAAATCAGATAGGGGACTAATATCCAATATATATAAAGAACTCAAGAAGGTGGACCTCAGAAAATCAAATAACCCCCTTAAAAAATGGGGCTCAGAACTGAACAAAGAATTCTCACCTGAGGAATACTGAATGGCAGAGACGCACCTGAAAAAATGTTCAACATCCTTAATCATCAGGGAAATGCAAATCAAAACAACCCTGAGATTCCACCTCACACCAGTGAGAATGGCTAAGATCAAAAATTCAGGTGACAGCAGATGCTGGCGAGGATGTGGAGAAAGAGGAACACTCCTCCATTGTTGGTGGGATTGCAGGCTTGTACAACCACTGTGGAAATCAGTCTGGCGGTTCCTCAGAAAATTGGACATAGTACTACCGGAGGATCCAGCAATACCTCTCCTGGGCATATATCCAGAAGAAGCCCCAACTGGTAAGAAGGACACATGCTCCACTATGTTCATAGCAGCCTTATTTATAATAGCCAGAAACTGGAAAGAACCCAGATGCCCCTCAACCGAGGAATGGATACAGAAAATGTGGTACATCTACACTGGAGTACTACTCAGCTATTAAAAAGAATGAATTTATGAAATTCCTAGCCAAATGGATGGACCTGGAGAGCATCATCCTGAGTGAGGTAACACAATCACAAAGGAACTCATACAATATGTACTCACTGATAAGTGGATACTAGCCCAAAACCTAGGATACCCACGATATAAGATACAATTTCCTAAACACATGAAACTCAAGAAAAATGAAGACTGAAGTGTGGACACTATGCCCCTCCTTAGAAGTGGGAACAAAACACCCATGGAAGGAGTTACAGAAACAAAGTTTGGAGCTGAGATGAAAGGATGGACCATGTAGAGACTGCCATATCCAGGGATCCACCCCATAATCAGCATCCAAACGCTGACACCATTGCATATACTAGCAAGATTTTATCGAAAGGACCCAGATGTAGCTGTCTCTTGTGAGACTATGTCGGGGCCTAGCAAACACAGAAGTGGATGCTCACAGTCAGCTAATGGATGGATCACCGGGCTCCCAATGGAGGAGCTAGAGAAAGTACCCAAGGAGCTAAAGGGATCTTCAACCCTATAGGTGGAACAACATTATGAACTAACCAGTACCCCTGAGCTCTTGACTCTAGCTGCATATGTATCAAAAGATGGCCTAGTCGGCCATCACTGGAAAGAGAGGCCCATTGGACACGCAGACTTTGTGTGCCCCGGTACAGGGGAACGCCAGGGCCAAAGGGGGGGAGTGGGTGGGTAGGGGAGTGGGGGTGGGTGGGTAAGGGGGACTTTTGGTATAGCATTGGAAATGTAAATGAGCTAAATACCTAATAAAAAATGGAAAAAAAAAAAAAAGAAAGGTAGGAAAACAATTTTCCAAGCAAATGGTATGAAGAAACAAGCTGGAGTAGCCATTCTAATATCGAATAAGATCGAATTCCAACCCAAAGTAATCAAAAAAGACAAGGAGGGGCACTTCATACACATCAAAGGTAAAATTCTCCAAGAGGAACTATCAATTCTGAATATCTATGCTCCAAATGCAAGGGCAGCCACATTCATTAAAGAAACTTAAGTAAAGCACAAAGCACAAATTGCACCTCAAACATCAATATTGGGAGACTTCAACACACCACTTTCACCAATGGACAGATCATGGAAACAGAAACTAAACATGGACACAGTGAAACTAACAGAAGATATGAAACAAATGGATCTAACAGATATCTACAGAACATTTTGTCCAAAAACAAAAGGATATACCTTCTTCTCAGCACTTCATGGTACCTTCTCCAAAATTGACCATATAATTGGTAACAAAACAAGCCTCAACATATACAACAATATTGAAATCGATCCATGCATCCTATCAGACCACCATGGGCTAAGGCAGATCTTCAATAACAAAATAAACAATAGAAAGCCAACATTCACGTTGAAACTGATCAACATTTTCTCAATGATAACTTGGTCAAGGAAGGAATAAAGAAAGAAATTAAGGACTTTTTGGAGTTTAATGAAAATTAAGTCACAACATACCCAAACCTATGGGACACAATGAAATCATTTCTAAGAGGAAAACGCATAGCTCTGAGTGCCTCCAAAAAGAAACTACAGAGAACACACATTAGCAGCTTGACAACACACCTAAAAGCTCTAGAACAAAAGGAAGCAAATTCACCCAAGAGGAGTAGAAGGCAGGAAATAATCAAACTCAGGGGTGAAATCAACCAAGTGGAAACAAGAAGAACTATTCAAAGAATCAACCAAACGAGCACCTGGTTCTTTGAGAAAATCAACAAGATAGATAAACCCTTAGCCAGACTCACTAGAGGGCACAGGGAAAGCATCCTAATAAAGAAAATCAGAGATAAAAAGGGAGACATAGCAACAGATCCAGAAGAAATCCAAAACACCATCAGATCCTTCTACAAAAGGCTATACTCAACAAAACTGGAAAACCTGGATGAAATGGACAAGTTTCTAGACAGATACTAGGTACCAAAGTTAAATCACGATCAGGTTAATGGTCTAAACAGTCCTATATCCCCTAAAGAAATAGAAGCAGTCATTAATAGTCTCCCAACCAAAAAAAGCCCAGGACCAGATGGGTTTACTGCAGAGTTCTATCAGACCTTCAAAGAAGATATAATCCCAGTTCTTCACAAACTATTCCACAAAATATAAACAGAAGGTACTCTACCAAACTCATTCTATGAAGCCACAATTACTCTGATACCTAAACCACAAAAAGATCCAACAAAGATAGAGAACTTCTGACCAATTTCCGTTATGAATATCGATGCAAAAATCCTCAATAAAGTTCTTGCTAACCAAATTCAAGAACAAATTAAAACAATCATCCATCCTGACCAAGTAGATTTTATCCCAGGGATCCAGGGATGGTTCAATATACGGAAATCTATCAACGTAGTCCAGCATATAAACAAACTCAAAGACAAAAAACCCATGATCATCTCATTAGACACGGAGAAAGCATTTGATAATATTCAACACCCATTCATGATAAAAGTCTTAGAAAGATCAGGAATTCAAGGCCCATACCTAAACAGGATAAAAGCAATCCACGCAAACCAGTAGCCAATATCAAAGTAAATGGAGAGAAGCTGGAAGCAATCCCACTTAAATCAGAGACTAGACAAGGCTGTCCACACTCTCCCTACCAATTCAACGTTGTACTGGAAGTCCTAGCCAGAGCAATTTGACAACAAAATGAGATCGATGGGATACAAATTGGAAAGGAAGAAGTCAAAATATCACTTTTTGCAGACGATATGATAGTATATATAAGTGACCCTAAAAATTCCACCAGAAAACTCCTAAGCCTAATAAACAGCTTCAGTGAAGTAGCTGGATATAAAATTAACTCAAACAAGTCAATGGCCTTTCTGTACACAAAGGATAAACAGGCTGAGAAAGAAATTAGGGAAACAACACCCTTCTTAATAGTCACAAATAATATAAAATAACTTGGCGTGACTCTAACTAAGGAAGTGAAAGATCTGTATGATAAGAACTTCAAGTCTCTGAAGAAAGAAATTAAAGAAGATCTCAGAAGATGGAAAGATCTCCCATGCTCATGGATTGGCAGGATCGATATAGTAAAAATGGCTATCTTGCCAAAAGCAATCTACAGATTCAATCCCCATCAAAGTTCAAACTCAATTCTTCAATGAATTAGAAAGAGCAATCTTCAAATTCATCTGGAATAACAAAAAACCTAGGTTAGCAAAAACTCTTCTCAAGGATAAAAGAACCTCTGGTGGAATCACCATGCCTGACCTAAAGCTTTACTACAGAGCAATTGTGATAAAAACTGCATGGTACTGGTATAGTGACAGACAAGTAGACCAATGGAATAGAATTGAAGTCCCAGAGATGAACCCACACACCTATGGTCACTTGATCTTTGACATCGGAGCTAAAACCTTCCAGTGGAAAAAAGACAGCATTTTTCAACAAATGGTGCTGGCACAACTGGTTGTTATCATGTAGAAGAATGCAAATTGATCCATTCCTATCTCCTTGTACTAAGGTCAAATCTAAGTGGATTAAGGAACTTCACATAAAACCAGAGACACTGAAACTTATAGAGGAAAAAGTCGGGAAAAACCTAGAAGATATGGGTACAGGGGAAAAATTCCTGAATTGAACAGCAATGGCTTGTGCTGTAAGATTAAGAATAGATAAATGGGACCTCATGAAGTTGCAAAGCTTCTGCCAGGCAAAAGACACTGTCAATAAGACAAAAAGACCACTAACAGATTGGGAAAGGATCTTTACCTATCCTAAATCACATAGGTGACTAATATCCAATATATATAAAGAACTCAAGAAGGTGGACTCCAGAAAACCAAATAATTCCATTAAAAACTGGGCTCAGAGATGAACAAAGAATTGTCACCTGAGGAATACCGAATGGCTGAGAAGCACTTGCAAAAATCTTCAATGTCCTTAATCATCAGGGAAATGCAAATCAAAACAACCCTGAGATTCCACCTCACACCAGTCAGAATGGCTAAGATCAAAAATTCAGGTGACAGCAGATGCTGGCGAGGATGTGGAGAAAGAGGAACACTCCTCAATTGCTGGTGGAATTGGAAGCTTGTACAACCACTCTAGAAATCAGTCTGGCAGTTTCTCAGAAAATTGGACATAGTACTACCGGAGGATCCCACAATACCTCTCCTGGGCATATAACTAGAAGATGTTCCAACCAGTAAGAAGGACACATGTTTCACTATGTTCATAGCAGCCTTATTTATAATAGCCAGAAGCTGGAAAGAACTCAGATGCCCCTCAACAGAGGAATGGATACAGAAAATGTGTTACATTTACACAATGGAGTACTACTCAGGTGTAAAAAAAATGAATTTATGAAATTCCTAGGGAAATGGATGGACCAGGATGGTATCATCCTGAATGAGGTAACCCAATCACAAAGGAACTCACACACTATGTACTCACTGATAAGTGGATATTAGCCCAGAAACTTAGGGTACCCAAGATACAAGATACAATTTGCTAAACGCATGAAATTCAAGAAGAATGAAGACCAAAATGTGAACCCTTTGCCTCATCTTAGAATTTGGAACAAATCACCCATGGAAGGAGTTACAGAGACAAAGTTTGGAGCTGTGACAAAAGGATGGACCATCTAGAGACTGCCATATCCGGGGATCCATCCCATAATCAGCTTTCAAATGCTGACATCATTGCATACACTAGGAAGAATTTGCTGAAAGGACCCAGATATATCTCTCTCTTGTGAGACCCTGCCGAGTCCTAGCAAACACAGAAGTGGATGCTCACAGTCAGCTATTGGATGGATCACAGGGCCCTCAATGGAGGAGCTAGAGAAAGTACCCAAGGAGCTAAAGGGAACTGCAACCCTATAGATGGAACAACATTATTAGCTAACGAGTACCCTGGAGCTCTTGACTCTAGCTGCATATGTATCAAAAGATGGCCTAGTCGGTCATCACTGGAAAGAGAGGCCCATTGGACTTGCAAACTTTATATGCCCTAGTACAGGGGAATGCAGGGCCAAAAGGTGGGAATGGGTGGGTAGGGGAGTGGGGGGGGGGGGAGGGTATGGGGGACTTTTGGGATTGCATTGGAAATGTAAATGAGGTAAATACGTAATAAAAATATAAAAAAATAAATCCGGAAAGCAAAATGTTAAAAAAAAAAAAGAGGTTTAGTCCATGAACACCATGGTAGGAAGCAGGGCAGCAGGCAGGCAGATAAGTCACTGTACCAGAGCTCACATTAGACTTATAGGCAGAAAGAGCTTGAGACTGGTGTAGGCATGGGCTTTTGAAATACTTAAGTCTATCTTTAGTGACACACCTCCTCCAACAAGGGCTCATCAACCCTATCAAGGCTACATTTCCTAATTCTTTCTAAATACCTGGGGAGCAAGCATTCAAATGTATTATCTTGTGGGGGCAGCTACAGGTAAATATTCAGTCACTCCCCCAAAGCTGACCACTTTCTTGATAAATCTTTACACTTACCCCTATATTGGAAAGCCATTTTATAGAGATTTTCCCTCCATAGTCTTTTTTTTTTTTTTTTTTTTTGGAATATCTCATTACAGATAATATTTTTAAAATAGATACAATTTTAGAAGAGCCTGGAGCTGAGCTAAGCTGGACTGTTATTTAGAAGGATTAATTAAAATAAGCAAAGCTGCTGTAAAGCAAAGGACACTGTCAAAAGGACAAAATGGCAACCTACAGTTTTACTCACCCTACATCCAATAGAGGGCTAATATCCAAATTATACAAAGAAGTCAAGAAGTAAGACTTCAACAAAGCGAATAACCCAATTAAAACTTGGGCTACAGAGCTAAGCAGAGGATTCTCAAGTGAGGTATCTTGAATGTCTGAGAAGCACCTAAAGAAATGTTCACCATCCTTAGTCACCATAGAAATGTAAATCAAAAATGACCTTGAGATTCCACTTTACACCAGTTATAATGTCTAAGATAAAAAACTCTAGCAACAGCAGATGCTGGTGAGCATGTGGAGAAAAAGGAACACTAATCCCATTGCTAGTGGGATTGGAAAATGGTATAACCACTTTGGAAATCAAGCTGGTGATTCCTCAGAAAATTCAAAATAGTTCTACCTGAAGACCCAGCTTTACCACTGCTGGGCATATACTCAAAAGACGCTTCACCATATCACAAGGATACATGCTCTAGTGTGTTCATAGCAGCCTTATTTATAACACACAGAATCTGGAAACAACCCAGATGTACCTCAACCAATGAATGGATACAGAAAACATGGTACACATATACAACAGAATACTACTCACCTACTAAAAACTAGGACACCACAAATTTTGCAGGCAAATGGATGGAACTAGAAGATATCATCCCAAGTGAGGTAACCTAGACCCCAAAGGACATACATGATATGTAGCCACTGATAAGTGGATATTAGTCAAACATTTCAGAGTAGTCGGGATACATCTCACAGACTATATAAAGCTTAACAAGAAGTAAGGACTAAGTGTGGATGCTTCAATCTCACTTAGAGTGGGGAACAAAGTAATCATGGGAGGTAGAGGGAGGGAGGGATCTGGGTGGGAAAGAAGGGGGACAGGATCAGGTTTGGAGTGAGATAGTAGAGAAGCCCAGAGGCCAGGAGAATGAATAGAAATAGGCAGCAGTGTGTCATGGGGGATAGAGGAAACCACTAGAAAGTCACAGACACCAGGCATGTGAGAGGCTCCCAGGATTCATTGCGGATGATATTAACCTAAATGCCCAACGGGGGAAGGGGGTGGAACCTAAAGAGACCACCTCCAGTTGATAGACATGGCTCCCAGTTGAGGAATGGGGCCACCCACCCATCTAAAAAAATTGGACCCAGAATTGTTCCTTTCTTTCTTTTTTCTTTATTCTTTTTATTAGATATTTTCTTTATTTACATTTCAAATGTTATCCCCTTTCCTAGTTTCCCCTTGAAAACCCCCTCCCTATCCCCTCCCTGCTTCTTTCTAAAGGAAATGCAGGAACAAAAAATAGATCAGGGTCTGAAGAGGACATCCACCTAGGGATCCATCCCATGCTCAGACATCAAACCCAACACTACTGCAGCTGCCAAAATGTGCTTACAGACAGTACCCTGGCATGGCTGTCCTCTGAGTGGCTCTGCCAGCACCTAAGACTGATGTAGATACTTAGAGCCAACCATTGGACTGGGCCTGGGGATCCCTATGAAGAGCTAGGGAAAAGACTGATGGAGCTGAAGGGGATTGCAACCCCATAGGAAGAAAAACATTATCAACTAATTAGACCCTTCAGCGCTCTCAGAGACTAAGCCACCAACCAAAGAGCATACATGGGATGGTCCATGGCCCCTGCTACATATGTAGCAGAGGACTGCCTTATCTGGAATAAAAGGGAGGGAATTTGCTTAGTCCTTCTCCTCAGAGAAGGATGATGCTAGAGGGTTGAGATTGGATTGTGTGGGTGGGTAGGTGAGCACCCTTTAAAAGGTGAAGGGGAGGGGAAAAGGTGGGGTACATGTAGAGGGGGTGCCAGGAAGGGAGACAACATTTGAAATGTAAATAAATAAATAAAATAATTAATAAAAAAGAAAAAAGCAAAAGCAAAAATAACCATTGTTCAAGTTTTCAATCATAACCCTTGTTTTCCTTAGTTTCTTCTTTTCAGAAGGTAAACGTCCACACAAAACCTGGTAGGGGATGGATAAAATATATATTTTAACTTTTGCAGGTCTCTAGAGTCTTCCTAGATGGATCTCACCCAGAGTCTTACTTGTACCTCTTCTGTGATGAGACCTGGGACTTATGCTTGATACAGAAGTGAGTTTAAACAGTGGTTTTGGTACAATGTGTATGTATTTTACACATGGCGAAGGCATGGACGTTTCCACCTCAGTCTGTAGTTGAATAAGTGCGTTTCTTCACAGTCAGCCCCTAATCCCCATTCCCAAGAACGTGGCCATATCTGGAAGTACAGCCCTTCAGAGAATTATTTTATTCTCATAGATTTGCACTTAATTAGGATGACTTTTTTCTTATTTATTTTTTTATTATTTAAGTTATTTATTTACTTTACATCCTGATTACAGCTTCTCCTCCTTCTTCTCCTCAGTCCCTCCCTCTCACTTTCCCTCCTCCCTTCTTCTCAGAAAAGAGGCCTCCTATGGATATCAACCTGCTTTCGCTTATCAAGTTGTAGTAAGACTAGGCATATCTTCTGTCGAGGCTAGATAAGGCAGCCCAGTTAGTGGAATTGTGCCTCTGCCAAGTGCTGAGAATATACATGTTTGCTTAGCCTTATTTCATTATTTTTTAAATCTATTTTTTTCCATTTTAAAAGTGTGTAATAATTTTTGTCTGTCTGTCTATCAATCATCTATCTATCTATTATTTATCTATGTATCTATGTATGTATGTATGTATGTATGTATGTATGTATGTATGTATGTATCTATCTATCTATCTATCTATCTATCTATCTATCTATCTATCTATCTATCTATCATCTATCATCTATCACCTATTTACTTATCTTTTTTGAGCTAGGCTCTGGGCATGTTGCTCAAGCTTTTACTGAATTTTTGCATAATTTTCCTGTTAAAGTTTTCCAAGTAGCTTCTAAAACAGATATTTCTTCTGTATTTTGACAGATCATCTACAGAAGATGTGGGATTTTTTTTTCTGTAAGGCTACTTACTCTCTTTTCCTTCAAATGCTTGTGTTTGCTCTTTAAATTATCAGTCAGAACATGAGGCATTTGTGAAAACTCAGGATTCCTGTCTCTGCCTCATGGAAACAAAACTCTCTCTTCACTTACTTTGATTATGAAATTCGTTGACAATTCCTTCATTATTGTGTTAACATAATTATCTCATGAAATTCGTTGACAATTCCTTCATTACTGTGTTAACATAATTATTTCATAGCTGTTTCTTCCCTCAAAAATAAATGACCTTATAGGTTTTAGACATCTGAGGCTGTTAACTATTATGTAAAGTTGACTGTTTCATGTTTATTTTCCATTTTAGGATGTTGTTTTCCTAGGTGATATGGATTCATTCATATTATTCATCACTATTTTCACTTTGTAAACAAATACTTTGAGTGTTTAGGAAGGAGGCATTATTATAAAAACTGTAGACATAGGAATATGAGCATAAGAAAGAGGTATTTACAGGATTCTTGAAGTTTTAATTATAAAATTAGATAATATAAATGTACAAAAAACAGTAAATGGCTATTGAATAGATAATAATAAGTATTGTGAATGGGGTAAACAAGAGACTGAAGATTGAGACTAAATAAGCATGTAAGATGTTAATTAGCATAGACATTGCTTTGGAAGCAATAGTGAAGATCAGATCTTAGAAGAGAAAGAAAGAAAACCTGGAGGGTGATAGACTATTGCTTTCTAGATTGACAGCCTGTCTTCACGGCACTAAGATAGGAAGCTTGGATAAGTCTACACTCTGAAATTCTGTGTAAGGAGCTTGCTGCCCATACACTTATCAACACAAAGTAAGAGAAAGAGTTCCAGGGGGAAGAAGAAAATTTACTTGTGGGCTGGTATTTAGTAGTTGTTCAGTAGGCATCAAACAACATGCTGACTTTGCACAGTATGTCACTTAACTCTACAGCAGCCTTGAACTTATATGTAAGAAGCTAAGCCCCCCAAAAGCCAATATTCTTTGGAACTGAGGAATTGATGTATGGAAGAAGTAGATATGAACCCAGAGATGTGCACTATGAACTGTCTTGCCAAACTCAAGAATATATGTTGCTTCCTGACAACAAATAACTATTGAATAAATGAATATATCAAATCTTGAAGTGTGGACATGTAAAACGCTTCCATACCATAAGGGATTTTGTATTTTATCACAGATATGTTTGGTTGGATATGTGAAACCATGTAGATTGTATATGCACGTAGTTATGTCTTTAATTTATAATATTCTATTTATTTTTGTAACAACCATTGTTTTTAATCTAGTATTACCTGGCCTAGGATGGTCAGGAGCTCATTTTCATTTTGGATATTTCTCATGTAGAAGGAGTAAGACACATGAACCTGTGAATAGTCTTCAGGCATACGTCTTTTAATATAGTCCAGTATAGGAATGTGTTGTTTTCAAACATATAAAACACGATGCATTTTAATTTGGGGAAAGGAGGTATCATTTTATTCTCAGGAAGTTCCAAAGTGGATCCTTTGTACCTGCAGTCTTTGCAACTGATAGCCTTCTGTTCTTCAGCCCTGGAAAATGTGTTTCACATTACGTGATGGCAGAAGCATCTGTTTCTGTCACTGTGAATGATCATCAATGTCATTTCACAGATGCAAATAATGTAAGATCTTTAAAAAAAAGAGTCCTGTGATATAATTGTCTGTGTATTGAGGGTTATGATATGAGCTATGCTCCAAGACTTTGCTTTCACCGAGGACTAAACTTTGTGTGTAATGCATAATCAGAGTCTTCAGTTAGAGAGTTAATTAATCATTTAAGGATATAGTAAAGTCAGTTCATATATATAAATATATATATACGTATATGTGTACATATACGTATATATATGCATATATATATGTGTGTGTGTATGTGTGATTACATAAATATACACTTATATACACATACATTTAAGGATAAACTAAAGCTAATTCATATATCTATTATATATACACACATATAAACTATATAAATAATATAAATATGCACATATATGTATATATGTATATTTTATTATATTTACATGCATGTGTATACATATGTTAGCTGAGAAAACAAGAAAAGTGGTTAATTTGAGAGACTGACAAGCGCAACAGGCCCCACAAACCTGAGCGCTGTCCTGAGGCGAAAAGTTCATGGAAACTTAGTGTCCTGGAATCGTGGAATCCTGTATAAAGAATGCTCCAATGTCCTTGCTTTAGTTGGTAAACGGACCTGTGTGCTTTCCCTTAATATTGCTTTATTACAACTGCTCCTAAGGATTGATATTTTGACATATAGCTAAGTTAGATGCTAGGCAGTCCTTGACCCGACCTTGGGCATGGATAGCTAAGTCACTGCCCTACACAGAAATTTACCATTATCTAGGAAGAAGGAATTTTGTGACTTAAATAGGAACCAGAGTAGATACTTAGAACTATAGATAGCCGAGTTACACCCATACACAAGTATTTACAATGGCCTAGGGGGAAGGTGGACTGTTCAATAGACTAGAGTAGGAACTATGGCAAGGGCACGAAGCCCTTGCCCCTGGCTTCTAAGATTAAGTGGACCTTAGGTGGAGCTGTTTTTGATCCCAGTTGTTAACATTGAATTTTATCCCAGTTGGTTCCTGCCAGTCCTTCCATGTTTGCATTTCTCTGTTTTGTGTAAGAATCCAGTAGCCTCATTGTACCTTGCCAGTGTGTCACCCAACTTCCCTATTTTCTTCTGTATAAAATGTTTGATGCACGATTTGGCAAATGACATTCAGATCCACACTCCCTTGTGTCGGGTCTGTCTGTCAATTCCCGCCGACTCCTTGCCAACCTGCACTAGAGACCCATTCCACACAGACAAGGGACCCAGAGGGTCTGTGGCAAGTTGTGTGACCTGGAGCAAGCTTCATATTCCTCATCCAGTGCTCGATTTGGAGACTTGGGTATAGCCTCCTCATCTATTATAATGTAGCTTAACATGTGCAGAGTCAGCTATAGATGGCAAATAATGGTCTTAAGGGTACAATGACATGGCATTCAGTAACTTTGCGTCTCATAAGTTATAATTTTCCTTGATTGTTCTGCTCCTCGAAAAGAGAAAGTTTCATGCTTACATGTCCTCATGACTAAGTTCACCATTTTACAACTACTTTAATAGAGGAAACAGCAGTTTAAAATCTTTGAGCAGAATAACACCTAATTAAGATTACAGAAGTAGTTTTCTTTCCAATATATACATTGTTTCAGACAATATAAAATAACCATTCTCTACTAATTTCTCTTTGTAGAAAATGCTGATGTTAACTTTCAATTTTATTGCGTTCATCATATAGTCACAAGTTATGTTTAATCTGGATTATTACCTTGACTAGATCTGATTCTAGTAAGAGATAAGCTATGGGATGTACCTGTAAGGGATTTTCTCAGTCAGGTTCCAGGAAATAGACGACTCATTCTAAATGCATGTTGTAACTTCCAGCAACAGATGGATAATCTAAAACAAGAGATCCAAAGACGAAACCTTTGCCATTACTTCCCTCCCTCCTTCCTGTTGCTTTTCTAGCCTGATGGCAAATTCTTCTATCCTCCTGTTGCTGTTATCCTTCATTGACATCAGAATCTCACATCTTTGACTCACTAACAGGAACTGAAGATCTTTGGCTCTCAGGAAGCCTCTGGGCTGTCAGTAGCAGAATGACCCTACTGAAGCATCTAGCATCACAGACTGAGAAGCCTCTGAGTTCTAGGCCTCTCCAGTATGAAAACATCCATTTTGTATCATGTAGATAATCTACTAAATACCATATATATATATATATATATATATATATATATATATATATATATATTCCCTTTATTAGTTATGTTCCTGGAGAAACCTGAGAATTACACCACACCACTTGAGTCAAACCATTTCATTTAAATAAATATTTCCACTATATAAGAGTAAAGATGGTATGGAAATATAATAATTATCCTCAACACATACAACATATTAATTATGTACTAGTCTTTGGTTTTGTTCTAGGTGTTGGAACATACAGTGATGCATGAAGTAGATGGTGAACATCTCTCTGTCTCTGTCTCTTTCAATTCAATCTCTTACTCACAGAATAACTAGCCCATTCCAGAGGTGAAGTGTGTGATCCATTCATTAGGGCAGAGTACTCACAGACAAACACCTTACCGGTAAAGTTTTCACTACCTTTTGTTTTGTAAACCTTGGAGTGAGATCATAGTCTCTACGCTACCATAAAGTGTGCAGTAGAATTTTCTATATTTGGGATAATGCTGGGGTCAGCACACTCACAGTGCAAAGGGTGAACCACACCCACATGAAAACTACCTTCATGATCATGATATCACTTCTGACTTCCATATAGGATGGATTCAATTGGAAGAAGGAGAGACTTCTGTTGAGTTTTAGAAAATCATCTGTTGCCAAGCCAAGGATCCTCAGAAGTATAAGTGGAACATTTTTTTTCTGAATTTCATAGATATCCCACATTCTCAAACAGTTCTTGTTCCAAATAGGAACCTTTAACAACTACCCAGTAATGTATTAGCTTAAACATTCTTGCTCTTATAGAGCCTGTTTTGAGAGAGTAGTGAAGAAAATGTCTTGAAAATATATTTTATTATTTTTAAGTACTATATTTCTTCTCTCTAGCTCTGTTGCCTGCCTGCGTGTCTGATTGTCTCTCTGTCTTTTTAGCTTTGTGTGTGTGTGTGTGTGTGTGTGTGTGTGTGTGTTGTGACAGCATATACACTCACATGACTTTGTGTAGGAGTTACTCTTCCCTTTCCACAGAATGATTCTGTGATGATTTGAATATGCTTGGCCCAGGGAGTGGCACTATTAGGAGGCCTTGTTAGAGTAGGTGTAGCCTTGTTGGAGAAATTGTGTCACTTAGTGAGGGCTTTGAGACCCTCCTCCTAGATACCTGGAAGGCAGTTTCTCCTGGCTGCAGTTGGATCAAGATATAGAACTCTTAACTCCTTACCCATGCCATGTCTTCCTGCATACTGCCAGGATCCCACCTTGAATGATTATGCATTGAACCTCTGAACCTGTAAGCCAGGCTCAATTAAATGTTGTCTATTATAAGAGTTGCCTTGGTCATGGTGCCTCTTCACAGAAATAAAACCTCAACTAAAACAGAAGTTGGTACCAGGGACTAAGTATTGCTGTGATAGGCCTGATTTTTGTTGTTGTTTGGAGTAATGTGGATTTGTGGACTTCAGCATCACTGAGGGGGAAATCTTCTGGGAAGTGTTTTTGGAGAGAACAAAGAACTTGTGTTCCAGAGATAGCCAAGGTTATAACTTGTGCTGCAGTTGGACTTTGTAATGTATAAGGATCATCAGGTGGTATTGGTTTTGAAGTCATGAAGGAGTCATGGAAAGCAGCTGAGGCTTGGCACTGTGAGAGGCCAGGGAAGGCCTTTGGTGAAGGTACAGTGTTAGTTGCAGTTGATGGCACAGTACTGAAAGGGTCATGCAAAGAAGTTGAGTTTTGGCAATAGCCTATGAGAGGCTATTGGTGAAGCTTAGTTGCAGTGGAAGACTCTAGTGAATTGAGATGCCAGTATTGTGTGATGGTCACCAAGAATAGCAGCAGCAGTGGAATGGAGTTCTAGAGAGGTCTGAGCTGGAGAAGTGACTCAATCCCTTTGGAGGGACCCAAAAGATCATGAGTGGTTTCCAGACATTGGAATAAGAAGCTATAAAATTGAAATTGCCTTGGATACCTCAAGATGTTCAAGATGTTAGGGCCATGGGATACCTGCTTAGGAAAGCTGCTAACAGGGAGTGGAACCAGCACAAGGGAAAGAAGTTGTTGCAGCCACAAAAGATGAATGGAGTTGTAGATCTGAAGAGTGCTTTGGAGTCAGATATGGAGGTTCTGAGTTTGGAGTTTGCTCAGCTATATCTTGGTCTTGCTTTGGTCCATTCCTCACTGTGATATTTTGGAATGGTAATGTATATCCTGTATTTGTGCATATGGGAACTGTATTTTGACTTATAGGTGATTACAATTAAAAGATTGCATACATCTCAGAGGAGACTTTGAACATTGGACTTTTAATGTTGAGACTGTTACAGACTATGGGGACTTTTGAAGTTGGACTAAATGTATTTTGCATTATGCCATGGCTAGGTATGATCCCCATAGACTCATGTGTTTGAGCAAGCTGATGGCGGCCAGAGAGTAGGATATGGTGGTTTGAATATGCTTGTCACTGGCAGTGGCACTGCTAGGAGGTGTGGCCTTGTTGGAGGAAGTGTGTCACTGTGGGGGTGGGCACTGAGACCCTCCTCCTACCTGCCTGGAAGACAGTATCTCCTGGCTACACTTGGATCAAGTTGGTTCTCAGCTCTTTCTCCTATTCCATGTCTGCATGGATGCTGCTATGCTCCTTCCGTGATGGTAATGGACTGAATCTCTGAACCTGTAAGCCAGCCCCAATTAAATGTCGTCTGCTGTAAGAGTTGGTGTTTCTTCACACCAATAAAACCCAAACTAAGACTATCTCTAGGGTTCTAGAGATCAGATTTAAGGAACTAAACTTGTTAGTGTGTGTGTTTCTCTACTTATCCATCTAGCTAGTTCAGATTCAGAGTTTATTTTTAAAAGTTTAACACGAGGTTTTTCTAAATTTGGATACGTTGGTGGAAGAAAAAGTTTTAGGAACACAGTTCACTGATTTTTACTGGCTTGTCCTTGATATCTCATTTAGCTTGCCTTTTCTTTTATAACCCAGTATAACCTGGATAAAGAATGATTTTATTTACAATGGTCTGGGTCCTTCTACATTAATACCAATCAAGAAAATGCCACATAGACTTGCCTATTGCCTAGTCTGATGAAGCCATTTTCCCAATTGAGGTTTTCTCTTTCTAGATGACCCTTGATAGTATTAAGGTGTCAAAACCAAAACAACAAACAAACAAACAAAACTTAACCAGCACAAGGGACACTCTCTTAGTTTGCTTTTCCAATGCTGTGAAGAGACACAATGACCAGGGAAACTCTTATAAATGCAAACATTTAATTGGGGCTGTCTTATAGTTTCAGAGGTCCTATCCATTATCCTCATGGCAGGTAACATGTCAGCATCCAGGCAGACATGGTGCTGGAGAAAGAGCTGAGAGTTCTGCATCTTGATTTGAAGTATCCTGGAGAGACTGGCATCTTCAGGCAGCTTGACAGAAGGTCTCTACCACAATTGGTACAGCCTGAGCATAGGAGGAGAACTTCAAAGCCCACCGCCACAATGACAGATTTCCTCCAACAAGGCCACAGCTTATAATATTACCACTTCCTAAGGGCCAAGCATATTCAAACCACCACAGATATTTTAGATCTAAACCATAAAGAATGACAAGTTATCTAAAGGAGAGTTCCCTTAGTTTGAATTGTGTGCTCCAAGGAGATAGCCAAGAGGCTTTGGAGCATGGGTGTGGAACATGGGTAACAGGAGAAATCTAAGGGAGCTTTTGAGGCAGGCACATGTTTCTGAATCTACCATGATGAAGCGCAGGAGTAAACAAACAGGAACTTGGAACAATGACTGAGAGTATTCAGAAGAGTTTCCTGGAGCTGCCACTTCTCTGAGTCGGAGGTGGGCTTAATGTTGCCCAATCTGCACCATATTCACTAAGGTCTGATGCTTTCAGAAAGTACAGATGGTCTTTGTAAAATACAATGCTGCTGCAGAGGAAGTGTAAGATTTCAACGGTTCTGCAATGTAAATTTGAACAACTAAGACATCATCTCTGATTATTTCACAAACAACAGCATGGAGAAAAGTTAAAATTGTGCATTGGTAAGAGTCACTTTTGCATATGTAAACAAGACTGACTCCTGCATACTCCTGTGCATAGCACTTTTAAACATTTAATTCCAAAGGTGATTTTGAAAATGGGAAAAAAAATCTCTCAGAGAATATTTTTTATTCAAAGAGAGAATGCATGTTGTGTAACTGTTGCTTTCAAAAAGAAGATGTTAGCATATGTCAGGGCAATTTGCAGCTATTATCACTTCATAAAGATACTGAGAAAATTGAATTGCTGACTAATGTAGTTGGGGGTGAAGTTCATCTCTCAATAACCCAGTGACTGCATAATGGTCCTATTTTAAAAATCCATCCTACAGCATTCCATTTGGAAAAGAATTGTCTTCTCACAGAGTATACTTCATTTTATGGTATGTCATATTTGCTTATATAAATATACTTTATATATCTGCATAATATATATTCATATAATAGAAGAAAAAACCCATTTCTTCAGTGTATGCTCCTTCCCTTTTGCCTTTACTGAGTAGAAATTTGGGCAAAAGAAGAAGGAAAATCAAACACACACACACACACACACACACACACATCAAAACACAACTTCAAAGATGTAAACAAATTGTTCATTTTTATTATGTGTGTGTTCTTTCTGGTCTGTATGTGTGCCATGGACATGCAGGTGCCTCAGAGGCTAGAACTGGATATCAGATACACTAGAATTGGAGTTACTACAGGTGATAACTCATCCATCAATGTGGGAGGTAGGGATCAAAACCTGGTCTTGTGTAAGAGCAGCAAGTGGTCCTATGCACTGGGCCATCTCTTCACCCCCCACTTTGAAGACCTTTTAAGTCCATTCTGTACCTTGGGCTAATAGATGAAGCAAATATCCTTGATGCTTGTACATAGGAACAATAAAGACAGCAACCTAACTGGGTGAATATGAACACATGTAAAAACCCCAAGTAGCCTTGTAGTAAAATGTAAAGTGATATGTGCCTTGTGGAAAGATGAAATCACTGTAGATTAATTTCTGTTTATGTAAATACTCTTTTTCCTTTGGAGTGTGTTTACATGTAGGCTTATATGATATGTATGGAAGTAGGAGGGGACATATCTTTACCTGTTGCTTGTATGATTTTCAAGGTACACAGCACACCACACACAGTGGGAACACTTACACAAAGTGTAAGAGAGCTGTTTGTTTGGAGAGCTGTTTGGAGAGCTGACTAGTGAAGGAACAAACTTCATCCACAGTCTTTGAGATCAACTAGTTTTGAAACACAAAAACTTTTTTTCACTGTGCAGTTTTTTCTCATAACCTCCTGTGGGTTTTCTCCAAAATGAATAATCAAATGAGAAAATGTATGGCTGCATTTAATTGTGCATCATGGCGTGTCCTTAATTGGTCAGGCAATGGATAGCGCTTTGAAGGGCTGTTGAAGGCATTCAAGCTTTGAGGATGTTGAGAACAGGATATGAGAGACCAAAGCTAAAGACTATGTTTTGTTTGTTTGTTTGTTTGTTTGTTTGTTTACTTAAGAACCTCCCCCCCATCCAGCTAAAACTCTAAGATTCTTTTCCTTAGATTGTAAGAAAAGTCACAATGAGTATATAAAAATCATTTTATTTTTCTTGATAGTATCTATTTAGTTATCTCTATACTGTCTAATATGAAATCCTATAGCCTTAAAGTTGTGAGGCATATATATGGACTATTGGTATCTGTGGAGGCAGAGTACATGCACATTTTCCATGATCACTTCTACTGGTATTTTCCTGAGTTCCTGACCCCCACCTCTCGAAACACAGCTCAGCGCTTCAGAAAAGTAGTCACAAATAGGTATTGTCCTGTGACATGTCAAATAAGAACACACCTAGACTGCACATTATGGTTCTCTAGAGATCCCTGACTTAAAAGTTGCTGTTTTTAGTTGATCTTAATAGACTTGGCTTATTAACTAGTGAGTTGTCAAAAAAACACATTATATGTTGTTGACAGGTATGAGACGATCTGCTAAGCAGTCAGTAGACAACACTGGAGAAATTCCTCATTTCCACTTAGGCTCAGATTGTATTTCTTACAATTTATTTATTGTAAAAGCAACGTTAATTTGAAGGATGTAATAACTGTCATCGCTGAGGCTTGCTGATAAGTAAGCCCAGTCTTTCTGGCTCTCTCGGAATTCTGGCTGGCTGGTTAAATTCAGCCGTTCTGGCTTAAGCTTCTCTCCAAGCTGATTGATTCAAACTGGCCTCTTTCAGCTTCTCCCTGTATTGCTCTGCTTGGCCTAAAGTAAGTCGGACAATTTGTTGTAGTCTTCTAACTCCTTCTCATTCTCTGGCTTTAACTCTTTCTACTGATGTGCACTGAACTTTCCTAGCACATCTCCACTATACTCAACTCATTCAACTGACTGAATTGAAGTCAATTACATGGCCTTCACTCAACCGCACTGACTCGCAACTTTTAAAATCTAACTGACTGATTTGAACTCAACTGACTGACTGAACTCAGACATCTGCATGCCTCTGTCTCCTGAGTTCTGGGATTAAAGGCATGTACCATCAGGCCTGGACCTAATATTTTTTTTATCTGAAACATATTCTATACCAGGTTGGTCTTTAACTCAGAGCTTTGCTGGCCTCTTTTTCCCTGGCTTAACGGTATGTCTGCATATTAGCTGGATCACACAGACCTAGACAGTCTTTGGATGTGATCTCTCTCCAGAGCAGATATTTTGCTGGATTAAAAATCCTCTATAGTTTTTGTTATTTTTGAAGATTGAATTTCATTATGTAGAATAGCCTGGCTTAGAACTTACAATCTTGCCTTGGTGCATTCTTTTCCTGAGTGATAGGATTATGGGAACTAAAATATAGTGCTAAAATTTATAGTTAAATTACATTAAGCTCCTAGTTTAAGTTTGCATTCTAATTTAGGAGATATAGATCATTTGTGGAAAAAACAAAACAATACAAACAAACCAAAAACCAAACAAACCATTTACTGTGTGGAAGAACACTGAACAGGTAGGAGACAGTTCACCTGCTCTAGAGCGTGGAGACAGCTTCCCAGAGTGAGTGATTCATCTAGCAGGATGCATAGCAATTGCTTTGTCAGTGGACTTGGGAATTGGGACAGAAAAGATGTGTTTTTGAAGGCTCAGCACTCAGGTGGGACCTGGTGAGTTTAGAATTTAAGATGGAAAAGGAACGTGGTAATTAGAAGTGTCCGGAACATATAGGGCCTTCAGGCTGTCTTAAGATGAAATTTGAAGGACAAGGGTACCTTGCTGTCAAGGGTTTACAAAGAAGAGTGACATTAATTACAGTTCTCTGAACGAAAAAGCAATCACTCTGCCTGGTGGTTTAGGGTCTAGCTGCTAGGATAAGAAACAGGACGAAGGGAGAGCACTTGGCATGACAGAAAAGAGTTGTCTGGACAAGACAGGGTGCTAGTTTAGATTATGATTTTGTCAGGGGAAACAGTGGGTTTTAGACATTGCTATTGTTCATCTGAAGGAAAACAGAAAAGAAACAGGTGGTAGACTGCAGAATTAGAGGCCATACTGGTAGTTGGCTTACATAGCCACACTGAAAGAAGGCAGGTGGGGTTATCAAGATGTATACATAAATTAAAGTCAAATACCTGGGTGAAGTTTCTAAGGTACAGAATATAAAATGGAGAGGAGGAGAACTGAGATGGAAGCCTAGGGTTATCACTTTGAGAATGTTGGAACTCATTTTAACCAAAAGACATACCTGTAAAGGGAAACATTTCCAGATATGTATCCCAGAATGCACTGCAGTGGCTGACCAGTAGTACCCTTATGGTCATAGCATGAGGCTTCCCATTTCTCTACTTTGTGCAATTCCACTTTTTCCTCATTGTTGGAAACTCATCATGTACCTTCTTTCTCCTAGATCAGAGTGAAAATCTCTTATTTATTCTCTGTGCAGGCATTAGACCATCTGACTGTAGTCAGTCTGTCCCAACATTGCAATTTAGCACCTATATTCAGGGTTTGCGGAATTTTATCTAGGCCAGGTAAGCCCCTGAGGCATCTTCCCAAACAAGTGGGAGGTGCTCCCAGCTCCTGCCTGGGCTCTGTTGATTGTGCTGATGGTCTCTTGGCATTGAGTCATGATTCCAGAGAAGTGCTTACTTTCAGGATTCTCAAGTCTACTGCGATCTTTAAAATACCAATGAACATAACTTTTAAAAACTAGTTCAAGGTATTCTTCTACAATAGAATAATTTTCTACAGAAAAAAGAAATGTTACTATTTCCCTACTTACTGCAATAAGTCATTTTAAAGGTAAAGGCAACTTTAAAATACAAGACATTTTAGAAAGAGTAACCTCTAAAATGTGTTACTTTAAATTGTACTGTGCCTTACCATTCTGGCTTTAAAGATAACCTTCATAATGTAAATTGATGTGGCGGCGGTTGGAGCTCAGAACTGAAAGTTCTGATGCAGTTTCTCAAAGAACATTGCAGCTTATTTCTTCTATGCTGATTACTGTCAGAACTAAAAGGCGATAGCCACCCGGTCGTGGTAGACATTATCTCAGTACCTTTAAGAGTTTAAAGTCTTCTGCTAGCTAAAAAAGCATTGCAGCCCCTTTTCACTCTGAACAACTGCCTCTTTTATGTGCATTTGTGGAAGATTTCAGAGGGCAATCTGTTTTACACACTTCACACAAATAAGGCAGTATAAAGAGCAACACTGTTTTGTATCCTAGAAAGGATTATTGATTTGGAGCCAATTATTTTGTTCATTTTCATTTACAAGAAGTTGTTGAGCACCTAATATGCTCAAAGATTAAAATTTATACGAAAATATAAAGTAAACACACCATTCTCAGGAATATCAGTCTTTATTGAGAGTAGTTAGTACAGACATGGAAAATAATTACTGGATGTTTTATAAAAGCTTATATGTAGCATATTATACATAAAGATTGTGGGTTCTTCAATTAATTATTTTTTTCTCAACAGAGGCTACCATTGCTGTTTCTATTTTATGTCAAGTAATGTCTTGACTGTATATGTTATTGTCAGTTAATCTGCACTATGCCCTATAAGGTGATCTACGTACTGAAGATGAGAAAACTGAGGATTTAAATGCATCACCATAGATCTTACAATAATGAATGGATAAAAAGGAATTTAACCTGGTCTGCTGGACCTCAAACGGGCACTGTGGACAGATAACCACAGAAAGACCAAAGAACCAAAGACAATATATTTCTTAGGAGGTTCCTTCTACCTTTTGCTTCCTTGTCTTCCTGTACTAGAGACATTTTAGTAATAGATGCATTATGACTCACACTAATGACCACAAGATGTCAAAATTAGGACAGGATAATCAGGCAAAGTAATCTTTCTCATAAATGGAGCCTAGCTTTGACTCTTAGTTTTACTTGTTTAACCTAGAGTACCCAAGGAACCAGTAATCTGGGAAAAGGATATTAGTAGAGGAGATACTTTAAGGGAAAGGAAATAGAACACAGTACACAGAAAGGATAAATACTGGAGGCAGAAAAGTGTACAAAGAGTCTGATACTCTATTGTTAAACTGTTGGACATTGATAGAGTCTGGGAAGAGGAAGCTATTGTCTTCCGTTGTGTATCCACCAGGCTCCAAATAATGACTCTAAAACCCGTGGGAACATAGGAGCCTTGGTTAAACTCAGTGAGTCACACCACAAAATAGACATAGACAGGATGTTGAGAAAGATTAGTGGAGTAGTAGATTGGGTAGACAGTGATGGGAGAGAGTTAACAAAGGATGGGACAGACAAGTAATGAGTATTCAATGAATACATGTATGAGTTGACAAAGAACATATTCCATTAATTAAAAAGAAGTAAAAATTAAATATAGTACTATGTCATTGCAGATTTCTGATATCTAACTGCCCCATGGAGAAATACAAATCTTTCTGTGTTATATTTTTACGAATATTGTGTTTCTCTACATATAGATTTGTAGTAACAAATAGGAAACACTGTGGAGATTTTTCTAATACATGATGTATTGACTGTGACTGTATAAATGAATCAGATTTGTTTGCACTTGACTCTCCTAGAAGGTGAAATTGTAAATAGGGTTTTATTTTTCTTGGTATTTGGTGAATTTTAAATGGAACACTGGAAAGAAACACAGCAGAATCACAACATCTCTGTGTATTTGATGCAATTTACTGAAATCTAATAGAAGAATGTGTTTGTTTCCATTTCTTTATTATCTGTAGATTCAGACCCAAAGGTTAAGATAGCTAAAACAACAAAAACCTGCTTGGTTATTAAATATCTGCAGACAATGAAGCTGCAACGTATTTGTGTTTTTCTTTGAAAACATTATGCTTCTTTAGACATTCTTTGTTTTGTGTTACCTTTGATATGAATTACAAAGATGGGTAAATATGAATATTACTTAACTTTAGAGATTCATTAGTTTGGAGTCAAAAGTTGATTGTTTTTATAATTCCAAAATTTTCTAATCCCACAGAACGTAATAATTACATGTTTAATTCTTAAGATAAAGCACTTTTAGTAACGTTGCTTGGAAATGAATATCATTTTTATTTTGACCCAAAGGTTGTCACATTCTGAATAACTTTCTTTAAAGAGGAATTTGATTTGGGCTTAAAAAATTATATGGGTTTCTGATCATTAGAGTTTTGCCTATTTATTTCTATTTGTTTTCTTGCCTTATACTTGGAATAAAAGACCTAATTAAATTTTGTATGGGACTCCATTTAAGCTGGATACATGTTTACATTCTCAGTACTTAGGAGGTAGAGGCAGGAGAATAAAGAGTACAAAGCCAGCTTAGGATACACAATAGAACCCTGCCTAAAAACATGCATTAATTTTCTCACTTTCCCCACGACTTCCTTCAGTGGATTGCTTTGTTTTTTAACACATGAGTAAGAAGCCCTTTGAGCTATGTTATTCTCATATGCTAATCTTCATCTCCTGCCTCAACTTCAGATGACTTATCTAGGAACCAGACATAAATCCCTGGCCCACATGTATATATTGAAAACCATGAAATAAATTAATGCGAGTAAAAGAACACATTAAAATTCAAAATATAAAAACCCATTTTGTTTTTTTCTTCTTCAGGAGTTTTTGATCTAATAAACCCACAGCCATAGAGTAGGAACATTTGTTTTCTTGTGGTAGCCTACCTATTGTTTTTATAGTGAGATTGGTTGAAAATGAAATAAAGCCATATTTTACCTGAGTAGGTTTTGTGGTTTGAAATCAAATGGTTCCTGTTTGACAAATATATTTATTTTTCATCTTGAATAAAAGTGGATGATATATTAGCCAAACAATATGTGCTAGAGAGTGTGTATCTTATCAGCATGCTAAGGAGAGTTTTCTATGTATATAGTTTAATACTATACAGTGGTATATAATGTTTCCTCTTGTCTAGAACTTGATAGTCTTCTGATAATGGCTATTCTTCTGATAACTATTTTTCTTTGGGGCAAATACCATCTCCAGTTTTATAACTTGTATAGTTAGGTTGTTATTTCTCAACATGTCTCTAAGATGCCTAACTCTCTTTTCTGTGTTTTGCCTTTGTTTTGGGGTGTACAGTAGTCATAACTCCTTGGTGTTATTGTTTTTCTGCTTTATGTAATCAATTGGCAAATGTTTCTGACAAATTGAAAAGCAAATTTCTAAAATCAGCCTAAGTTTTAACCTGCCTGCCATTCTGAGCAGTTGGACAAAAATCTCTTCTCCTTCTACTCCATCTTATCTAATACATGAATCCTTACTTTGCCCAGTAGGTTTACACTGTATATATTACTTAGCCATCAGTCTCTTAACAGTTGGTTAGGTTATACATTCAATTGCATTGATAGTAGTGACTGGCTTCCAGAAATGAACCTTTTTATTTGACTTAGCAGTGCTCCAGAAGGACAATAACAACGTTGCTGGCAATTTGGCTGTTCAAGAGGGAAGCCAAAGGGCATTTCCTTTGAATGAAAAGGTTTAGAGTAATAAGTAAACAAACAAACAGTTGGATACTGAGGTAACTAAGCTCTCTGGTAGAGCTATTCCATCTGTGAAATTAGAAAAAACAAGGAAGAAATTCCTTCTAGGTTCTGCTGATTCATCTCAAGCCATGAACACTGTGGCCACAGGATATGGAATGTGCTCAGTTGGATATAAATGGTATCAAATCATAAGTGTAGGTATAGTTAAGGCACCTACTGGGAGGTTTGGAAAACAGTGACACTATTTGGAGGCATGGCCTTGTTGGAGTAGGTGTGGCCTCATTGGAGGAAATATGTCATTGTGGGTTTAGCCTTGGATACCCTTCTCCTAGCTGCCTGGAAGACAGTCTTCTCATGACTGCCTTTAGATCAAGATGCAGAACTCTTGGCTCCTTTTCCAGCACCATGTCTGTGTGAACGCTGCCATGCTTCCTGTCGAGAAGATAATGGACAGAATCTCTGAACTTATAAACCAGCCCCAATTAAACGTTGTCCCTTATAAAAGTTGACTTGGTCATGGCGTCTCTTTCATAGCAATGGAAACCCTAACTAAGACAGAGTGACTGACATATGAAATACCACTGTATACAGTTATTGAATGGACTAAGTGAATACCACTTCCAGAGTTTCCAACTCATATATTATATATCAGCAGATTTTAACCTTATTTTAATATATTACATAAAGATAGAATTTTAGGAGCTGGATTTTCAATAGAGTATCCTTTTGAAGACAGTAAGAATGGTTTATTATTTTAGCTTCAAGTCCACAGTTTTCAAATTACATCAGACACAACTTGAGCAAGGAATTGTTGCTAAGCTGAGTGTATTGGGACCGCATGTAACACCTGTGCAATTATGTGATTCTCTCCATCTGTTCAGTGTATATAAAGAATATTGTAGACTTGCTGGGTTACATAACAGATGTTAATTTCTCATCGTTCTGGTGTCTGGAAGGCTGAGATCAGGCTACTAACATGGTCAAGGTCCTTGTGAGTTTTATCTTCATGCTCATGTCCTCACATGGCTTTCTTTCCTGCACATGGTGTCTCCCTGCCTCTCTTTTAAAATACACTAATTCCACCATGAGGCCAGTCCCTCATCTAATGTAACAGAGGTTAATAACAAGACCTTTACTCTAAATATCATTACACTATGGGTGAAGTTATCAATATGAATTGAGTCTGTACCAATGGCCTTTATTTTGTCCTTATGGCATTCAATACATCATTTTACTAACTAAAATTGAACCTAAATGACACAGAAATGAACTTCCACCACCATTATGAACTCCTTTAGTGATACAGAGATTACCCCACCCAGGGATTCATCCCATAATCAGCCACCAAACCCAAACACTATTGCATATGCCAGCAAGACTTTGCTGAAGGGACCCTGATATATCTCATATGAGGCTATGCCAGTGCATGGCAAATACAGAAGTGGATGCTCACAGTCATCTATAGGATGGAATACAGGGCCCCCAATGGAGGAGCTAGAGAAAGTACCCAAAGAGCTTAAGGGGTCTGCAAACCTATAGGTAGAACAACTATATGAACTAACCAGTACACCCCAGAGCTTCTGTCTCTAGCTGCATATGTAGCAGAAGATGGCCTAGTCAGCCATCATTGGGAAGAGAGGCCCCTAGGTCTGGCAAACTTTATATGCCCCAATACAGGGGAACGCCAGGGCCAAGAAGTGGGAGTGGGTGGGTAGGGGAGCAGGACGGGGGGGGGGGGGGAGGGTATAGGGAACTTTCGGGATAGCATTTGAAATGTAAATAAAGAAAACATAATAAAAAAAGGAAAAAAAAAGAACTCCTTTAGTAATTTGTTATACTATTCTTTTAAATGCTACCCAGGCTAAATGATATGGTCTCCTCCTGAGCAATTTATTCTTGTATCCCACAACATTTAACCCATGATTTAGGGAGAGTCGAGTTAAGAAGGCTTAATGGCTGTTTCTTTTTTTCTTTTTTGAAAACAAATAAATTGAAAAATTTAGATTACATTCCTATATCAAAAATTTCAAGTTCTCATCTCTCTGAATAGCTGTGTGGTTTGAGGAAACTATTCTTTCAATGCCTTTATCTAGAAAATTGGGATAATGTTATCTAGCTCCTTCTCATGAGACAATGATCGTCAGATAAAATAATAAAATGGAAAATTTAGTAAAATATGTAATCTGCTTCATAAAGGCAATGAATTATTATTTAAAAGAAAGAACAGTAGGCTATATAAAATTTATTATACCACTCCCTCAAGGAGTTCAAAATGTATGGGGAAGGAGGTGTTTTCTTCCTGCACAGACTATTGTAATCAGGGAAAATTGTGAAATCTGTATAGAAAATAGGCATTAAGATGGTGCAAATATGCTTCCTCTGGGCTACTGCCATCAAGTAAAATAATGTTATTGCCAGTAACTCATTTTGAGGATATTACTTTCTGACTTTTCTCTTTTTTTCCTTCCTCCCTCCCTCCCTCCCTCCCTCCCTCCCTCCCTCCCTCCCTCCCTCCCTCCCTCCCTCCCTTCCTTCCTTCCTTCCTCCCTCTCTCCCTCCCTCTCTCCCTCCCTCCCTCCCTCCCTCCCTCCCTCCCTCCCTCCCTCCCTCCCTTTCTTTCTTCCTTTCTTCCTTCCTTTCTTCTCTCCTTCCTTTCACTCATTCATTCTTTCTTTCCCTTTTCTCTCCTAGTGGGCAGAAAGTAAAATTTGAAGGTAGGTTTGTAACTGCGTGAAGCCACAGATGATGATGTGAAGCCATTAGGGAGAAACAGCTCTTTTTTCTTTCTTTCTTTCTTTCTTTCTTTCTTTCTTTCTTTCTTTCTTTCTTTCTTTCTTTCTTTTTCTTTCTATTTCTTTTTTTTTAAATTTTTTATTAGATATTTTCTTTATTTACATGGCTCTTTTAAATCTCACTTTTATTTTATTTTATTTTATTTTATTTTATTTTATTTTTTGTGCTAAGACCTTGTCTCTTCTTAGAGGGATGTGTAGATTCCTGCCCAGTAGCTGCTGCATCTCTGACCTCTCTGTGCAGCTGCCTCTGCATGTGTTGCAGCTTGTCCTCTTGCTGCTTCTTGCTGCCACCATGTCCATCTTGTTTGGCTGTTCCTTTAATCTGTTTCAACCTTATTGAATCTTTTACATATCCACATATCTAGGTAAATGTATTAAGAATTTAGTAGGGCTATTTGCAGCATTTCCTCAAACCTGGTAAAATATTGAAGCAACCAGGAATCCATGTTCTTTGGCTAAAGGATTTCTTTTTTAAAAGATTACCAGTGACCACCTGTATACAATCAGCTTTAGAGTGCTGGTGTAGATATGTAAGTTTTGAGGCAATTCATTGCCTTTCTCAATGTAGGATCATACATATTTATCTATGCCATGCTGAGACTCTGTGTGCATGTACCAGAATGTTTGTGATATTTGAAAATGGCTAAAATGTTGAATGATAGGAATGACCCAGGCTTCCTGAAATGGTTTAGATGTGCACTACTGCTCTCTGCAGATGATATACATGGCTCTTAGAGAACTGTATAGTGGCATCCCATAGTGAGGTTTCTATCCCCAGAGTGTACATCTCACTTTAGGTTCTCCAGATGAGAGTAGCAGCAGCCAGTCAGCAAGATTAAACAGTGCTAGGTAAGCTTTTTTCTTTAAAACCTTACTTTTTTTCATTCATGAGCTCTTCATGATGTTCAGCCTGGCTTTACATTCATCCTTTTGTCTCAGTCTTCTATGTACTGGGTGACAGGTTTGCATCATTTGACCTAGATCTGCATGAAAAACTCTTCATTGGCTATCTCTCTCTTTCCCACAAAGCCTACCTTTAAAAGAGGAGAAGTCTTGGGTTCAAAGTCAGGTAACATTTATAGTGTGGTTTTTAATGTTTGTAGTTCTCTATTAAATTAAGGGCCAACATTTTATATGTTTATTAAAAGGATTTATAAATGTTTATAACAAATGGAAGGCTCTAAATGCCATCTGAAATGCAGAAGGTGCTCAGTTAACATAAATTTCCTTTCTCCTTGTCAATCATTTTCAGGTCATTTGGTGTAATTCATCATGCTTGTGTGAATTCTGACTGCTCATAATTCCCAGTTACCAATGTTTTGCTTTAAAGGATTTTACAACTTCAATTTCATCAACAACATCATATCCTTTTGCATTCTAGATATGCACACTGGAGAATCTCAAAAGCAGTGTTGACCAGCAAACTTAATAAAGAACAGTTAAATTAAAACAATCCAACTTCAGGGCCCTTTAATAAATCTCTTGCAATGAGAGCTTCTGGATTAAAGTAAGAGTTACTTGAGGATAAAGTATTAATTTGGTTTTAATTTAGTGGATTGTAATGATGCATGTCATGTTATTAAACTCAGTTTTTGTCAGACTTGAGGACAAAGTTAATTTCCATGAGGTAAAGATGTGAACCACAGCAAAACACAAGTGGAAGTGAATGAAAATAACACACATTCAGGAAAAAATTTTATTTAACCCATTAGAGCAAAGGTAGGTGTTTAATTCACATTATAGGCAAGTTGTTTTTAGTTTGATTTTTAGTTTTTTAGTTGATTTATTTGAATTACTTAGCAGTGTTCATCTGAGTCAAACTTATAGTTAACAGCTTTCTGAAAGCGGGCTACATCACATTAAAGTTCTCTTCTCAAAAGATAATAAAAAGAATTGGATAATGGGACACCTAAGTTTCAGGGGTTCATTTTATTTGTTATTAAACATTTCTTGGTTGGGCTAAGCAAAATGGCAAAGCAGTTAAATGTCCCTGTTACTAAGATGACTCCCTGAACTTTATCTCCAGAGCTAGGGTGGTATAAAGAGAGAACTGACTTCCATGCATGGTCTTCTGACCTCTAAAATACATATAGTTAAAAATTAAAATTGCCTGGATTGTATGGACTTTAAACTATTCAAACTCTGCTAGTTTGGGCAGAATGTGTGTGGTGTCCCTCGATTGTAAACTTCCTTGAACCTTTAACTAATTTGATCTTCATCAGTCTCCTATTAAAATATGTGCTTCTTTCCATCATTAAGCTCAGTGTGAAACAACAACAACAGCAATAAAAACAACAACAACAACAACAACAACAAGAAAATTTGCGTTCCAAGTCCTACTGAAAACCAAGGGTGAATGAAGGGCACTGGGCAGGGCCTGCACTCAGCTGGAGCACATGTTCATCTCAGAAAGCCACTGGACTGAGCTCCACGATTTTTCTGCATCTAAGTATTTTAAGAAGAAGTCAAAGCATGAACTTTTTTTGATATATTATCTCTCTAATTCACCATCCATAGTGAGTTAAAATATATTCTTTCATGAAACAAATTGAGCTTCATGGTCTTATTTTTATTTTTATTTTTTTGCCAGCCTACTTTGGAGTCAAGGTCTCACTCTCTGGATTTGTGATATGCATACTTTATCCGGGGATTGTGACCATGCACCACTGTACTTGATGTCCCTTCTTTTTCTAGTAGCTTTTTATATCAGGTACAAGAGGGCTCTGTAGCTGATTTAAATTTAAGTTTCTTTTCAACTTTCTTATCTTTTCTCACTCCTAGCCACACCAAGTTTGCTTGATCTTTTTATGTGCATAGAAGACTTACACTAACTCACTGGTCATCTCTGTATTCCTCCTCATTGTCTGCTCCCTATTGTTGCAGATGTTTATTTCCTCCTTGGTTCCTGCCTCTGGAGATACATCTTTGAGCTATATTTTAGTTCAAGGGTCAAGATGTGGGATGACTTCTGGAAAGAGTTTTGTCAACATCTGCTTTTTTGTACCATGGTAAATTTACTTTTCAACAAATGTCACTGCCCCACAATGTAGCATCACACTTATTTATTTGAATGCTTAGATTAGTCTCCCATCTCTGGTCACTCAGTATTTGCAAAGAGAAGAAACCCAGTAGTTATACATAAGTTGTCCATTGTTGTGCATGGAGCTTTTGGTTTACCAGGGATTAGTTGCACTTTTTATTATTTTTCTTTCTTTTTTTTAAATTAGGTATTTTCCTCAATTACATTTCCAATGCTATCCCAAAAGTCCCCCATACCCTCCCCTCCACTCCCCTACCTACCCATTACCACTTTTTGGCCCTGGCGTTCCCCTGTACTGGGGCATATAAAGTTTGCAAGTCCAATGGGCCTCTCTTTCCAGTGATGGCCAACTAGGTCATCTTTTGATACATATGCAGCTAGAGTCAAGAGCTCCGGGGTACTGGTTAGTTCATAATGTTGTTCCACCTATAGGGTTGCAGATCCCTTTAGCTTCTTGGGTTCTTTCTCTAGCTCCTCCATTGGGAGCCCTGTGATCCATCCAATAGCTGACTGTGAGCATCTAATTATGTGTTTGCTAGGCCCCAGCATAGTCTCACAAGAGACAGCTATATCATGGTCCTTTCAGCAAACTCTTGCTAGTGTATGCAATGGTGTCATCGTTTGGAGGCTGATTATGGGATGGATCCCTGGATATGGCAGTCTCTACATGGTCCATCCTTTTGTCTCAGCTCCAAACTTTGTCTCTGTAACTCCTTCCATGGGTATTTTGTTCCCAATTCTAAGAAGGGGCAAAGTGTCCACACTTTGGTCTTCGTTCTTCTTCAGTTTCATGTGTTTTGCAAATTGTATCTTATATCTCGGGTATACTAATTGGAAATCAGTCTGGGGGTTCTTCAGAAAGTTGGACATAGTACTACCGGACGATCCCGCAATACCTCTCTTGGGCATATATCCAGAAGATGTTCCAACTGGTAAGAAGGACACATGCTCCACTATGTTCATAGCAGCCTTATTTATAATAGCCAGAAGCTGGAAAGAACCCAGATGCCCCTCAACAGAGGAATGGATACAGAAAATGTGGTACACTTACACAATGGAGTACTACTCAGCTATTAAAAAGAATGAATTTATGAAATTCCTAGGCAAATGGATGGACCTGGAGGGCATCATCATGAGTGAGTTAACACAATCACAAAAGAACTCAAATGATATGTACCCACTGATAAGTGGATATTCGCCCAGAAAATTAGTATACCCGAGATATAAGATACAATTTGCAATGCACTTCCTATTCTTTATGAGCCTACTTTCCTCGCAGGACCATGTGACAAATTCCAGGCTGCCTGTCAGGATCCTTTGGTGGACAAGAGGTATAGAAATTCAGAACCAGCCATCAAGGAACTAAAAGGTCCATAGCGTCATGTTTTCTCTGCCTGTGTTCATCATCTTAGTTCAGTATAGTCTGGATAATCTTGTTGGCTGCTTCCATTCTTCCTGCATTGTGTTTGCTTAGAGACATCTTCTTCATCTGGAAGGCAGGGGAGGGGCAAACTTTTGATGTTAATAAGTATCTTGAGCTGTAGGATATTTCTTTTCCACAGTCTCTATAATGGATGCATTGACCATCATGTTTGTTCAGAAGCCAACTTTATGGCTTTTTGAATGCTCATGATCAGGGCAGGTGCTTTATCTTATTAACCTTTGCATCTTTCATGCCTACCACTAAGGAAGACCTCTGGCACTTATTGAACAAATAGCTGAGAGGGAGTGAATATGAAGGATGATACATAAGCTTACTTTTCACTGGTAGCGAACATTTGGAGGCAAAGACTGTCAAATGGACCACAGCCTCCTTGGCTAATCTCACATTTACAACTAACTGGAAGGCTAACAGCAGCATATTAACACCTTGTTAAGACTTTATGCAGGTGTAACAAGCATCATACTGGGCATCTCTGCTGTTTCCTCAGTTCCTGTTGAATGGAGTTTACTCTCTATTGGCTCAGCCTGGTCAGCTATCTCATCAACATCAATGGCTGCCCTCACAATATTCTTGCCTAATTTTTAGAGATCATAGATTGTTAAAAATGATTTTGTTTGTGACCAGAGTCATTTGGAGTTAAGTTTGAGCCAGGCTGAACAGAATTTGGTACTTTTTATCCTGTTTTTATGAAGGGATGCTTAAAGTTCTATGAGGCTCTACACAAAAAAGACCAATTACTAAAAGTTTAATGAACATCTAATACACTTCATTGTCTGTACCAAACACTTTACTGCAACTTCCCTGTGATATATAAAAGGAAACTTCAAAGACAGCATGAAAAATCACCCTAGGTGCTTAGACTCAGAATTGTTTATCTACCTTCAAAGCAGATTTTTTTTTTTTTTCTTTTCTATGATACAAAAATCTGTGAAGGCAATTTTACTTCAGTTGCTTCAAAATGCAATTTCACAGTGAATCATTGTAGTTGGTCTAACATTCTCTAAATTAGGAGCAACTTGAGGACAGTGGAGCTTTAGAAATAAAAGGATGGATAGGAGCCCTGCTTCTGGAAAAGTTATTCTTCTGAAAGTTTTAGGCTTTGTAAGTAGGTATTAGACTTGCTTTCTGTTGTTGCATATTTACCTGGTAGACAAGTGACAAGCAATCATTTGAAATACATGTCTAAATTCTGATTTTCTTAACACCTAAATAGCAGTTCATAGCAGACAATTTCTACACATGGGACTAATCTACAATCAACAATTGACCTTAGAAGAATCTATTTACATGAACTTGAAGTCCAAGATAAGATTTATCTTTAGAAATTGTGCCATTAGTTAGACAATGTCTAATATCAGCTACAGGGAAAGAGACAATATGGGCTTGATTGGAAGCATGAGGTTAGGATTGTTATCAGCAATGATTAGAAACTGAAGTACTGAGTAGTTGGAGAGATGGTGTAGCAGTTAAGAGCGATTGCTACAATTCTGTAGAATTCAAGTTTGGTTCTTAATACCCATTTTGGATGGTTAATAACTGCTTGTAAGTCCATCTCCAGAGGATATGACACCTTTCTCTAGCCTTTACAGGTACCATTGTACATGTGGTGAGCATGCATATTTAAAAAAATAAAAAAAATCTTAAAAAAGGAAAGAAAATTGAAGTACTGAAATACTTGACCAAGAGTAACAATAACATCTGGAATCTTATTTTCTCTTCCATGACAAGATACATTGAGGTAGATGGCTACTGGAATCGATTAAATAATATATAATATCATTGTTAGTGTTGCTGCAATACAATTTTTCCTTTTCTATTTGATGAAAACAGAGATATATTTCCCATGTTTCATTGGATAGTCCTATACTATGGACACAATGGCAACACCAATGGACCCAGTGGTTCACAAAAAGAGTACATGATGTCAGAAAGGAGAGAGCGGAAAAGATGTGGGACACACACACACACACACACACACACATTTATATATGTGACATTCTACGAAAACATGAGTGTACAGTGGAGAGAGGTATGCATTTGCACATTAAGGATTTTTGGTCATTTAGTGCTCTTTCATTAGAAAGACAAAAATAATATTTCCTGGAAATCCCCTGAACCTACTTTCACTCCTCTGTCATTGCAAAACTGTGTCTTCTGGCTATTTCTTGCTACAAAGGAGGCTGACAAATAGAGGCTATCCTTTTTCGAGGCAGTGTTAAGGATTCCAGAATAGGAGAAGGAAGAAAGAAATGGCATTTGGACACCAATCAATTGTTTTTGTGCAGTTGATGTCTTATACATATCTTTGATTCTCAGAACCTTAATGGCATAAGGAGAGACTTGACTTCTGAAAGTTGTCTCTGGTCTCCACAAGCACCATGGTGTGTCTGTGTGTGAGTGAGTGAGTGAGTGAGTGAGTGAGTGAGTGAGTGAGTGTGTGTGTGTGTGTGTGTGCATTCCCCATAAATAAGTGGTTTTTTTTAAAAGGATTGTAAAACCATGTAGTAGAGTCTTAGGTTTACAGTACACAAACTTGAAATGACTATTGCCAGTAGCAAGAAAACAAGGAAGCCTTTTTGGCTTGGCAAATCTCAGTCTGTGTTGAATTCTACATCCTTCTATGGTTCCAAATACTATGAACCAACAATAAAAAAAAATGCATTTTTACCTTTTAGCTAATAGCCAAAAATGTAGAACGTACATGTGTACTGGCTAGTTTTGTGTCAACTTGACACAGCTGGAGTTATCAGAGAAAAAGGAGTTTCAGTTGAGGAAATGCCTCCATGAGATGTAAGGCATTTTCTCAAATAGTGATCAAGGGGGAAAGGCCCCTTGTGGGTAGGACCATCTCTGGGCTGTCAGTCTTGTGTTCTATAAGAGAGCAGGCTGAGCAAGCCAGGGGAAGCAAGCCAGTGAAGAATATCCCTCCATGGCTTCTGCATCAGCTCCTGCTTTCTGACCTGCTTGAGTTCCAGTCCTGACTTCCTTTGATGATGAACAGCAACGTGGAAGTGTAAGCCGAATAAACCCTTTCCTCCCCAACTTGCTTCTTGGTCATGATGTTTGTGCAGAAATAGAAACCCTGACTAAGACAACATATTTTCAATGTAAAATTCTCTTTTTGAGAATTTGATATGTGAATACTGTAGCTGCATAATTTCTACCTTTTCTGCTTCTCCTTTTAATTCCTCCTGTATCTCCTACCTCCTTTCAAATTTATGACTTACTTAAGAGAGACTGGATGTTCATCCAGGGCAGGATACTAGGTTGCCCTTAGTTGCCACTATATATATTTGTAATTTAGTTGATTAATGATAAAAAGGAGAAACAAGGATTTGATACATTATGAAAGGAAGCCAATGATGTCATCTTCCCATTGTCTCAGATCACATCTTGCCCCGTCTCAAAATGTGATTCCCAACCATTCCACATAAAGAGATCATTAAAATACTGAAAAATTAATCATTATTGATTTATTTCATGTGACGAGAAGACTAATCTAATATGCTGTCTTTGAGAAAATCTGGCAAAGTCAATTAGAGGTGAACAATTCCTTTAGAGTAACCTTTGGCTTCCAATATAAGAAATAATAAGATTGATGGATTTTCTTTGCTATCAAGTCATGACTATTGGAAACTCAAACAGTAAAATACACAAATAAGAAAATGCTTAAGTAAGTCTTCCTTTGGTAAACTGAAATAAAAGTTTGCTTCTTGTTTTTGAGTTTACTCTAAATTTTAAAGGATATTTTATTTGTAAAATTGAATATCTTGAGGTTTGGATCTTTCTCTTCGTTACTTAATTGCCAACTATAATAACTATAAAATGAAAAAGTATTTAAAAGATAGACAATTTTTTTAAGTATGTCTATGGACTGATACAGTGGTCATGTCAATGCAGGCTGTAGTATGTCAATGCAGGCTGTAGTTAGCTAGAATTGTTAGGACATGTGTTTGCAATTTTGCAAATAACAGTTTAATTAGGATGGATTTAGCTTGAAGACTTTAACTTTATCCAGAACTGATCAAAATTTGTTTCCAGAGTGGCTTAGTCATCCTTATTTGGGACAAGGGTCTGGGAGTAACCCAGCTCAGTTGTGCAAGGCATTAAGCAAAACTCACCATGTATCTCAAGTTTGTGTTCTCCTCGAACACACTGACTGATTCTTCACTGACTGAATAGGTCAGATGACTAAGCTAGGAGTCAGAGCAGAATAGGTCAACACAGGCTAGAAAAAAGCCACATCGTTAAAATCAGTATTGGGTCAGTTCATGTAAATAGTTGATCCCAACAGTGTAATTTTTCTCTTGCTTCGAACCTAATAAGCACAGGATCTATGATTCTCTTGAGAACTTTATTGGGGAGCTTTGGTTACAGTATTACTGAGTATCTGTTATATTATGAAGCTAGCTTATATGTTATCTAGTTTGGTTATTTCTTCAAATGGTAAGGACTAGTCTTAGATTTGAGACTTAAATTTTTTTTATTTTTGGAAAAAAATGAAAATCATAAGAAATTAACTATGTGGCTATAATAAGGGTTTTTTATGTTTCTTATTAACTATGAAGACACCATCTTTCATACAGCAGTTATTACTCTTAAAGGAGGCACTGTTGAGAGAAAAAGTATTTCAAGAATTTTTGGAAGTAGATTATGCTAGACAAAAGGAGAGGAAAATATCTAGTAATTGGAGTCAGTTCTATGTGGATGAATTGTAGCACAATAGATTACAACACTCAGCAAAGCTTCCCAGATTTAGAGTGGCATTTGTCTTATGCCGAGACATTAACAAACTTGGTCATATAATGTACTTAACTCAGAAGTATGCTTTTGTTATAATTGTTATCTACTTGCAGCGATACAAAGGCTCTGCTGATATTAAAACTGTTACACCTTTGCCACAGATTTTTTTAAATGTCTTATATAAGCAGATGCTTACTCTGGCAAACAAAAAATATCTCGTATTTTACAGTTAAGAAGTGGAGAGTCTTCCTAAGGTAACTTGTTTCTCCAAGGTCTGTGTTAGAAACTGCATATGCCTCTAGTACACATTTAATTATTACTGTTTCTGATCTTGCTTCCAGAAAGTAGAAAACATCTAGGCTGAAATTTCAATCTGGAGAGTTATCACAAAGGGAATGAAAGTGAAGACCCAAACCTTGGCAATTATTTACTATGAAGACAAGAAAATGCAAATGAGCACTGTCTGTGAGCTTATGAATCTATAACAGCCATCTGTTAAAATAGTTCAAAAGCAAAAGTTTGGTTAGTTATTGTTGACTGGTTTTAATAAGCTTGAATGCTGCTAGTTCGCCAGCAAGGAATTTCAATCTGAAGTCGACTCATTATTCTTCTATTAGTGTTCCACGATCAGTGTCAGATTACCAAGGCTCATGCAGAGCAGCAGGTAGACCAGATGCTGAACATTAAATTAGCAAAATAACAAGCCAAGATTTGCCTCACAAGCTCTGATTTGTACTTGTCTTCCTCCCACACTTAAAAATCAGAATGAAGAACTGTTGGGGCATAGTGCAGTAATATGGCACGGAGGCCTCTCTTAATGCATTTCACCTTGAGTTATTCATGTGTTCTTTTATATGACAGCATTGTATGAGCAAATAGTGAGTGTAGGCGATGTCTCTGTTACTCTTCTAAAGAATATGTATCCTTCTTCAAGAACAGATTACTTGGAAATTCATAACTTAGATGTTGCTGCTTCTATTTAAAAGATAATTCTCTCTCTCTTTTTTGCTATTTTTATACCACCTATTTCTATAGTTGCCTCTCACCCCTTCATGTATGTGTGTGTGTTTGTTTTGTGTGTGTGACAGAGAGAGAGAGAGAGAGAGAGAGAGAGAGAGAGAGAGAGAGCGCTTCTCACTTTTTCCCTCTTTTCATATCAAACTCACGGTCTTACCTATCTTGATAAAGACTCACTCACTGAGCCATATATCACCAATATATCACCACCACAACTTCTATCTCATTTCAAGTGGCTATTGGCATAGTTACAAAAAGGGAGAGGATAAATGTTTCTAGTCTTTGAAAGAAATTAGCTGATATATACAGATGTTGAGAAATTAAGCTTTTCATTTCCACTTGGGCATCCTACCCTTAGATGATAAACAATTTAATCCTTAAACTAATTGGTTGACTTTCTATTATTTTATCATTTTGAATGATGGTATTCTCCATTGAAAGTGACATAAAAAGAAGAGAAATAAGCTTGCAACGATTCTTAGAACATGGTTCTAAAGAAATAAAGGCTTTTGTACATCTGACATCACTTAGCAGTGGAATAATGCTGAGCTAGCTAACTTTCTTCCTCTTCACTGGTAGCATATTATCACTTCAATTTTAGAGTAAAAAGCCAACTTTAAAAAAAGACAGCTATACTTTTATAGACATCATGTCATCTATTATTCATTACATTTATGACTTCAGTTACAATTTCTTTGCTAAAATTTTGAAAAATAGGAAAACCAATTTCTCACTGAGAACAGTGATGACACTATTGAATATATGATTTTCTATTATGGTATTGTTACCAAGAAAATAAAATAGGCTATGGTAGTGTTACTAAGTACATAAAATAGACAATGGTATTGTTACCTAGAAAATAAAATAGGCTACGGTATTGTTACCAAGTTTATGAAATAGATTATGCTATTGTTACAAAATTTAAAATAGGTTATGGAATTATTACCAAGAATATGTATATTATATTGAATAAAAAACTTCATATATGAAAATGTAATAAACATTCCTGGTGTCAGGAACTATCAAAACTGAGAAGTTTGAGCTGGAGAGGTGGCTCAGCAGTTAAAAAGAGTGGTTGGTCTTCCAGAAAGTCTGGAACAAATTCCTACAAACCACATGGTGGCTTACGACTGTCTAACTATATTTCCATCTAATCTGATGCCCTCTTCCCTCCTCCATGGGCAGGCATGCAAATGGTGAACATGAGTATATATACACAAAATACTCAGACACATAAAATAAAAATCCATACATTTCTTTAAGAAGTTTGTGAAGATTATTTTTATCATACTTTCTAAAAATATTAGGCTTATCTTCTGTGATAATGATGTTTACATAACAGTTGAGAACCAAAGTCAAAATTACAATGAGACTATTTAAAAAGCCATAACAGTATTATCACATGGGGGAATATTCCCAACAGGCTGGGTAAAGCTCTACACATTTTGCTTTAACTTGTGATAAAGTGTTCTAACTCTTCAGGTTAGGGACTCTACTGGGCTGTAAAGAGCCCCCCCCCCCCCGGTGATACAGTTTTATTATTGAAATGTATGGAATGAGCATGGTATAGTGGGTAAGTCTGATATAAATGCTGATTATCAAGAGTATTTTTATGAGGCTACTTTTCCAAAGGAAAAAAAAATTTAAGGCACACGGAGTGGATTTTCTTAAAGGAGTGAGATTCATAAACATGACTATAAAACTCACAAACCCTACATGCTCTTACATGTTTCCATTCTTTAGACCAGAATCATTCTTTAGACTATAGCCCACTATAGACAAAGTAGTGTGTTGTTTGTTCTATGCTTGCCCCCTCCCCATTATGGAGAGCTTTAGACTTCTCTATAAATCAAACAGACAATACACAAAGGTCCTTATACAGCCCCCTTCTTGTCCTCATTTTGCCCATAGTTAACATTTTTATCAATAGGGTTCATTTATTGAAACTGATGGATTTGTATTGTTCTTTGTATTGTTGTTTTGAACTATATAGTTTACACTGAGGTTCATTTTGGGGACTGCATGTAATGTCATATATTGATCATGACAGGATCCTGTGAACAATTTCACTGTCTCCACCCATCACCTCTCTTCTGTCTACTTCACTCTCATGGCAATAGCACTGATCTATAGTGCTCTGTACTCTACCTTTTACAGAAAGTCACATAGGAGAATTTAGGGAGTATTCAGTTGTTGAAAGATGATTGCTTCCACTTAGCAAGATGTGTTTAAGGTTCCTCTACATTGAATCATGATTCAACTGTGCATCTCTGTTAGCTGCAGAACCACATTGTTTTGTATGGAAACACCAAAGGCCATTTATCTTGGTTGTTCCCAATTATTGACAATTATGAATAGAGATTAAAAAAAAATGGTATGTAGAGTTTTGCATAGAAACAAATTTGCCATTCACTTAGGCAAATGTCTGGGAGTTCCCTTGTTGGATCACTCAACAATTACATATTTTGTTCTGAAATGCACTGATGAAGTATCTCTCAAAGCCATTGTACTAGTTCTTATTCCCAACGGCAAGACATGGCAATGTCCACTAATGTACACCACTGATAGTATTTCGCTCTGCCAGTCTTTAGAATCTCATCCTTTAGAACCTCTGTGTAGCAGTGCCTCATTGTTATCAGTTGTTTGTCTTCATAGATGCAGTTGTTTTATTAAGCATACTCATGTTTGTTTGGCTGAAAACTGTCCTTTTGGTTCATGTCTTGGTACATGGATGAGAAAGAGCAATTCTGTTAGGTATGTTTCCACAGAACCAGAACTACAAACCATTTCCAGAAAAAAAAAATCATTGTGGAGAATTGTTTACAATAGGTTTGCTTTCTAGTACATTCCTTAATGAACTTAAATGCATAATTCTTTATTAAGTATCTCAGTTTGGTTCACCCAAACGAAGATCATGAAGGATGTTTTGTTTTTGTTTGTTTTTGACTCTGTGACTGCTAAGGAAATGTTGTGCAAAGTTCATCTAGCATAGAATGCTATGAACCTCATGACATAAAGATAAAACATTGTCTATTCTCCTTTGTCTACCAATCTTAACATTCATTTAAAAAGTAATCTTTTCTTATAGACTCTAGGTGAATGAAATATATATCAATCACAGTAACTGTTAGAATGTGTTCCTGCCCCATTTGCTATCTCCAGGACTACTCCAGCCCTGCAGGTTCAAGCTTTAATTACAAAGCATCCAAAGTATCTAATAGCATTGTCTAATAGCATTATACCATAGTTCATAATTTTAAAGGCATTTTATTAGATATTTTCTTCATTTACATTTCAAATGCTATCCCCAAAGCCCCCTATACCCTTCCCCCGCCCTGCTCCCCAACCCACCCACTCCCACTTCCTGGCTCTGGCATTCCCCTGTACAGGGACATATGATCTTCACAAGACCAAGGGCCTCTCCTCCCATTGATGGCCAACTAGGCCATCTTCTGCTACATATGCAACTAGAGACACAGCTCTAGGGGTACTGGTTAGTTCATATTATTGTTCATCCTATAGGGTTGCAGACCCCTTTAGCTCCTTGGGTACTTTCTCTAGCTCCTTCTTTAGGGGCCCTGTGTTCCATCCAATAGATGACTATGAGCATCCACTTCTGTATTTGCCAGGTATTGACATAGCCTTACAAGAGAGAGCTATGTCAGGGTCCTGTCAGCAAAATCTTTCTGGCATATGCAATAGTTTCTGGGTTTGGTGGTTGTATATGGGATGGATCCCCAGGTAGGGCAGTCTCTGGATGGTCTTTCCTTTTGTCTCAGCCCTGAACTTTGTCTCTGTAACTCCTTCCATGGGTATTTTGTTCCCCATTCTAAGAAGGAGAAAAGTATCCACAATTGAGAACTACTCAGTACACAATTGAAGCGCAGGGCCTTGAATCCCTTTTGGTTGGTAATTAGTTGATTAGCACTAAATAAAATTCCATTTGATGATATGCCCATGTCTAACTGATTTCAGAACTAGTTTAGTTTTCAAAATAGAAATGAGGAATTAGCATACTATCAACTGAATCTTGAACAATGAAGTGGCAGAAAGTTTCTCTCCTCCATTATCCTTGTAGTCAAGAGCCAGAGTTATTTGCCTTCTGATTACATAGCCAGAGGCTGGGTGTGGAGATAATGCTTTCACAAACTGTTATAGCTTCCCCAGTCATCAACAACCGCATGGGACAGTACTGCTGGCTCACTGCTGTTATCTTTGTTTTGCAAAGCACTGTCTGTTTCTTTCTCCTCATGCTTTCTTTCATCTTTCAAGCTGTAATGGTCAATTTGGCCCCAAACATTCATTCAGTTTCTGTCTAGAAACAGACACGACACGAAAGTGACATGATATGAGAGATGACAGCAAGAATTCAGCAAACTTATTTTCTAGGGTTGGTTCTGGCATGACAAAAATATGCAGTTTAAAAATCATGGATGTTCTCTTTTAGCCTCTTCATCTTTATAATTCCTGTCCTTCCCTAGCCACATGATAATATATGACTATATATTAAATATAATAAGTAACAATAATATATGTACAGGGACAAAGTCATCTCTTTTAACATACTGTTTTCTCTGTGTGCATGTATTTGCTGTATGTGTATGGTGTGTATGTAATTATTAGTGTGTGTGTGTGTGTGTGTGTGTGTGTGTGTGTGTATGTGTGTGTGTGTGTGTGTGTAGGTATGTGCATATTTGTATGGTGTACATGTATGCAGTTGCATGGAGACCAGAGAAAGACATCTGGTGTTCTGCTCTGTTACTCTCTGCTTCCCTCCTCTGACACAGATCTCTCATTGAACCTGGACCTAGGCCTGCTATCACCAAGGCTAACTGATGCCCCTATCTCTGTCCATCACAGCCTTGGGACTATAGGTGCATGGCAATACCTGGCATTTTACATGGAGTGGTTGTATATTCAAACCCAGATTAACATGCTTGTGTAGCATGTACTCTTATCCACTGAGCCATCCCCACAAGCCCACAAGATGTGGAGCCAGTGTCTACCATTTTTTTTTCTCACAGCTACATGGATGATTCTTCTCTATTTCAGGATGTTGCCACTAAGTTCACTGATATATGAAAGCAATTATTTTCTGCATTCAGTATTTTATGTGCTAGTATCTGGGAAAACATCCACCACTTAATCCTTACTATTTAAAGCACCTCAAACTGGTTTCACCATAAAGCTTTTCCATGCAGTCCGAATTTGTGGTTGTTCCTCTGTATAAAACAGGGTTTTATCTCTGCTTCCACATAATTTCACCTATTAAATTGCTGTTTTACCTACGTAGAACATGCTTCTCACCATTTTCACTTGGTTATGATAGATATTCTTTAACTACTTGTTCCACATAGGATTTTTTTTCATTTTTATTTTAAAGACCAGATGAAATTATTGTACCTATGCTTTGTTTATGGCCCTTACAGTTCCTAACATCTTATTGCAGTTTGCATTTTAAATACCTAGTTATTTCAAACAGTACTTACGGTTCTTAAACTTTTTCATGATATAGATATTTGTGTAGATATTTTCAATATTGAGATATACTGTCTTTTCAAATTTTAATGTTGCTATGATTGGGTAGTATCTTTATCAGGGCTATATATAGTTGATGGTTATATTTACTTTTCAAAAACTTTCTTTGATTTATCTTAAATTGACACCATCTTACATTTGAACAGCTTGTGCTCTGTCTTTCACTGCAATGTGAGAGGCAAGGACCATTCCTGACACAATTTTCTACTTTCTCCAGCCCTGTGCACATAATAGCTAATCAATAAAGGTTTTTCAAAACAGTGAAATAAATAAAATGATATAAAACGAAAGGCTGAATATACTATTCTTTCAGCTCTGTGTGAAATGAAATTCTGCAAGGTTGTCTCCAGTTCAAGACATAAATCCTCCTCCATCCTTGATGTCATTTGTGCCTGTTGTACACTCGACATCTTTAATGGAAGAAATATGGTGTACTTTGCTTCTCATGATGCCCTGAGTGTGATTTGCTTCCTTCCATTCCATCCAACAACTACTTTGTGTGTTGGAGCCAGAATGCTTAAGTAGGTGATAGAACCCTTAGCTTTGTTTTATTTATTTTAGCAGATCTTGGGCCAGGGAGAAGGTCTATCAGTAGCTGGTTTGGAATATTATTAAAAGAGTGCTCTATGTACTGAGCATCTGCTTAAAGTCATCTGCACAGAATCTGATGCTTCCTTCTGGATCTAACCTAGGGGGAAAAAAACAACCTAAATTGCTTCTGGATGATTTTCAGCTATCTTTGTGCTTTACTGTATGGAAAGATTTTCTTCAGAATTTGAATTTTCCTCTGATTTTGCCTGTAAGTTTCCCCTCCATTTTTAAAAGCAAGATTTAAGTGTTTAAGAAATTATCTCCACTTGCTCTTCAAACTCAAACACTCCCTTGCTTTTTTGTGTCTCTTTTTATCCTTGTATTGTTTTGTTTCTAAAGGATAAAGAAACACCTTCTATAAGATCATACAGTAATTTCCATCTCAGCTTATGGTTTTCTAATCTAGTTAGATGACAGAAATGATTACAGCACCTAGTTCTGTATGTCTGTCTTTTACTTTGCTCCTGGGAAAACCATGTATATATACCATTTTATTCCCTCTTTTCAGGTTCCTAGTCATTGAGATTATTATTTGAGACATAAATGAAATAACAGCATTTCTCTTATAACACTTATCCAGTATCTTTTCCTTTCCTTCAATGCCTTTGCTGTGAAGTCATGAGCCTTGATAGTCTTCCTCTTGCTCTCTACTTGGTTTCACTTCTGGCCTCATCTTCTGCTGCTATACTGCCCTTCCTTCCCTCCTCCCTTCCATCCGTCCTTCCTTCCTTTCTTTCTTTCTTTCTTTCTTTCTTTCTTTCTTTCTTTCTTTCTTTCTTTCTTTCTTTCTTTCTAACTTTTTTATTGGATATTTTCTTTATTGACATTGCAAATGTTATTCCCTTTCCTGCTGCCCCCCCCCCAGGAAGCCCTACCCACTTCTCCCTGCTTCTATGAGTGTGTTCACCCACTCACCCATCTACTCCTACCTCCCTGCCCTGGCATTTCCTGACACTGGGGCATCAAGCCTTCACAGGAACAAGGGCCTCTCTTCCCATTGTTTCCCCACAAGACCATCCTCTGCTATATATCCTGCGCCATGGGTCCCTCCATATGTACTCTTTGGTTGGTGGTTTAGTCCCAGGGAGCTCTGGGGCTTCTAGTTGGTTGATGTTGTTTTTCTTCCTATGGGGTTGCAAACCCTTTCATCTTCTTCAGTTCTTCTTCTAAATCCTCCATTGGGGACCCTGTGCTCAGTCCAATGGTTGGCTGTTAGTATCTGCCTCTGTGTTTGTAAGACTCTGGCACAGCCTCTCAGGAGACAGTTATATCAGATTCCTGTCAGTAAGAACTTCTTGGCATCCACAATAGTGTCTGGGTTTAATCACTGTATATGGGATGGATCTCCAGGTGGTACAGTCTCTGGATAGCATTTCCTTCAGTCTCTACTCCATACTCTGTCTCCATATTTTTTTCTGTGAGTATTTAGTTCTCCCTTCTAAGATGGACTTAAGCATCCACAATTGGGTCTTCCTTCTTCTTGAGCTTCATGTGGTCTGTGGACTAATCTTCAACAGAGGAATGGATACAGAAAATGTGGTACATTTACACAATGTAACTACCCAGCTATTAAAAACAATGACATCATGAAATTCTTAGGCAAATGGATGGAACTAGAAAATATCATCCTGAGGGAGGTAACCCAGTCAAAAGAACACACATGATATGTACTCAGTGCATTGCTCTTTCTTACCCAGATCTCATCCTTTCCTTGTATATGATGGTCTTGTATCTGAACTTTTCCATTACTTCACCCAGTGATTATCTTTCTAAGGTCACCTTGTCTAGGCCTAACTGACATTCACCCTCCAGTAATTATCCTGGTGTATCTGATGTTTTAAGATATACAATATTTGTCTTCAGGTCCCGTTTATTAACTTATTTGAAATGTGATGGCACAAAAATACTTAAAAGGGGTATTTGGGAAGCTGGAGCTAAAAATAGGAGCTTTCACTGTTCTTCCAGAAGACCCAAAGTTTCTTTAGGACCTGAGTTTGGTTCCTATTTGTAACTGTCTGTGACTTCAGATCTAGAGTTTCTGATTCCATCTTCTGGCTTCACATATGTACACACAAACACACATGTACATGCACAGGCACATATACACACACACATATACACTCACACAAATACAAACACATATATACACACTCACCTCCTAGGCTCCCTCTCACATACACTCATAGACACACACAACTAAAACACACATGTACTCAGACATACTCACACGGAACTCAAATAAGAAAAAAATAAAATATAAATGCATAATTTATAGCCTCAATTATTCAAATGAACATCCTTAGACTCTAGAACAATAACTAATATATAATAGTTGCTCAATAAGATATCTGAGTGAAGAAATGTATGAGTCAAAAGCATTATATAATGTTTCATTTTTTGATTGGTGGCACTAGAATCCAACACACACACATCATTTACTTTTGCAATTCAAGTGTTGAATATATTTTAGGAATTTGTTATATAAATAATAGAAATAAGCCTGTAGCCTCCCCATAAGAAATTCATCTGCAGTCCTATAGTAACTGCAAGGAGGAGGCTCCACTCCCAGACTCTCTAGCAGGCCAAGGATCATAGGATCAGGGGTGAGTAGGACACAACATCTGTTCCAACACTACCAGGAGTAATTGGGACTTGCAAGATCCAGGGATGCAGGAATCCCACCTGACCAGTGGCTCAGGTTCCTTCTGGTCTGTGCTAGTTTCTCTTAGGGGTGAAATCTGCAGCAAGTCTCACAGCACCCAGAGCAGGCTCTACTCCCAGGTGCTCTAGCTTGCTCAGGATCTCAGAATCCCAGGATCCCAGGATCACAGGAGCTTGGTCACAGCAGGATCTCAGGGTCCCAGAGGCAGATTGACTCCCAGGAACTCTGACACACCTAGAATCTGAGGATCACAGGATCCAGGAATCACAGGACCACAGAGACAGCTGGATTTTGAGGAATTCTGATACAACCAGGATTACAGGAAGGACAGCCTCCAGTCAGATATAGCAAGGGGAGATAGCACTAGATATAATCAGATGGCGGGAGGCAAGCATAAGAACATAAGCAACAGAAACCAAGGTTACTTGACAACATCAGAACCCAACTCTCTTACCATAGAAAGTCGTGGGTACAACATCACACTGGAAAAGCAACACTCAGATCTAAAATAACTTCTCATGATGATGATAGAAGACTTCAAGAAGGATGTAAATAACTCCCTTAAAGAAATACCAGAGAAGACAGGTAAACAGGTAGAAGCCCTTAAAGAGAAAACACACACACACACACACACACACAAAGCACTAGAGGAATTACAGGAATCCCTTAAAGAGAAAACATACACACACAAAGCACTAGAGGAATTACAGGAAGACACCATCAAACAGGTGAAGGAAATGAACAAAACCATCCAGGATCTAAAAATGGGAATAGAAACAATAAAGAACGCACAAAGGGAGACAACCGTGGAGTTAGAAAACATTGGAAAGAGATTAGGAGTCATAGATGCACTCATTACCAAGAGAATACAATAGAAGAGAGAATCTCAGGTGCAGAAGATATCATAGGAAACATTGACACAATAGTCAAAGAAAGTGCAAAATGCAAAAAGCTCCTAACCCAAAACATCCAGGAAATCCAGGACACAGTGAGAAGACCAAACCTAAGGGTAATAGGTATAGAAGAGAGCAAAGATGATCAACTTAAAGGGTCAGTAAATATCTTCAACAAAATTATAGAAGAAAACTTCCCTAATCTAAAGAAAGAGATGCCCATGAACATACAAGAAGTCTATAGAACTCTAAATAGACTGGACAAGAAAAGAAATTTCTCACTTTGCATAATAACCATAACACCAAATGCATTAAACAAAGAATAAATATTAAAAGCAGTAAGGGAAAAAGGTCAAGAAACATAAAAAGGCAGACCTGTCAGAATCACATCAGACTTCTCACCAGAGACTATGAAAGCTAGACGATTATGGACAGATGTTATACTGACTCTAAGAGAACATAAATGCCAGCACAGACTACTATACCCAGCAAAACTGTCAATTACCATAGATGGAGAAAACAAGATATTCCATGATGAAACCAAATTTACACAATATTTTCCACAAATCTAGCCCTACAATGGATAATAGATGAAAAACAGCAACATAAGGAGGGAAACTACACCCTAGAAAAAACAAGAAAGTAATGTTTCAACAAACATAAAAGAAGAAAACCACACCTACATAATTCCACCTGTACCAAAAATAACAGGAAGTAATAATCACTTCTCCTTAATATCTCTTAACATCAATGGACTCGATTCCCCAGTAAAAAACATAAGACTAACAGACTGGATATGTAAACAGGACTCAACATTTTGCTGCCTACAAGAAACCCACTGCAGTGACACAGACAGACACTACCTCAGAGTAAAAGACTGGCAAACAATTTTCTAAGGAAATTGATTTAAGAAACAAGCTGGAGTAGACATTCTAACATGGAATAAAATCAACTTTCAATGAAAAGTTATCAAAAAGGATAAGGAAGGACACTTCATACTGGTCAAAGGAAAAACCTACCAAGATGAACTCTCAATTCTGAACATCTATGCTCCAGATAAAAGGACATCCACATTCATAAAAGAAACTTTACTAAAGTTCAAAGCACACATCGAACCCCATATAATAATAGTGGGAGACTTCAACATCCCACTCTCAGCAATGGACAGATTATAGAATCAGAAACTAAATAGAGGCACCATGAAACTAACAGAAGTTATGAACCAAATGGATATTACAGATATTTATAGAACATTTCATCCTAAAACAAAAGAATATACCTTCTTGTCAGCATCTCATGGTACCTTCTCCCAAATTGACCATATAATTGGCCACAAAACATGCCTCAACAGATACAAGAAGATTGAAATAAGCCCATGCATACTATCAGATTACTGCAGACTAAGGCTGGTCTTAAATTCCAACAAAAACAACAGAAAACACACATACATGTGGAAGCTGAACAACAATGTTCTACTCAATGAGAAATTGGTCAAGGAAGAAAGAAAGAAAGAAATTAAAGACTTTTTAGAATTCTCTGAGTGAGGTAACCCAATCACAAAGGAACTCACACAATATGTACTCACTGATAAGTGGATATTAGCCCAGAAGCTTAGGATACACAAGATATAAGATACAATTTGCTGAATGCATGAAACTCAAGAAGAACGAAGACCAAAGTGTGGACACTTTGCCCCTTCTTAGAATTGGGAACAAAACACCCATGGAAGGAGTTACAGAGACAAAATTTGGAGCTGTGATGAAAGGATGGACCATCTAGTGATTGCCATATCTAGGGATCCATCCCATAATCAGCTTCCAAACGCTGACACCATTGCATACACTAGCAAGATTTTGCTGAAAGGACCCAGATATAGCTCTCTCTTGTGAGACTATGCCAGGGCTTAGCAAACACAGAAGTGGATGCTCACAGTCGGCTACTGGATAGATCACAGGGCCCCCAATGGAGGAGCTAGAGAAAGCACCCAAGGAACTAAAGGGAACTGCAACCCTATAGGTGGAACAACAATATGAACTAACCAGTATGCCGGAGCTCTTGTCTCTAACTGCATATGTATCAAAAGATGGCCTAGTCAGCCATCACTGGAAAGAGAGGCCCTTTGGACTTGCAAACTTTATATGCCCCAGTACAGGGGAATGCCAGGGCCAAAAAGGGGGAGGGGGTGGGTAGGGCAGTGGGGGAGTGGGTATGGGGGACTTTTGGGATAGCATTGGAAATGTAAATGAGGAAAATACCTAATTAAAAAAAAGAAAAAAAATTTTATAATACAAAAAAAAGAGAATTCAGTGAAAATGAAGATATATCATACT